>NW_010108358.1:0-31108 GCF_000699245.1 Pterocles gutturalis | reverse complement strand
TTGGTCATTGGGGGGGGGTGGGGGGGGGCAGTATCACTGTGTATCACTCATTTGTATATTTGTATATAGTATTACTTTCAATATTACTGTAGTTTAGTTATTAAATTGTCCTTATCTCAGCCCACGAGTCCTCTTTTCCATTTACCCCTTTAATTCTCTCCCCTATAATTGGGTGGGGGCGGGAACTGTGTGAGCAGGCGTGTCTGGTTTGGCCCCCAGCCAAGGGCTAACCCATCACACCTTGGCTGTTTTTCAAAAAGTGATCTGACAGCAACCAAGGCTCAAAGTGGGGGATGATAAAGTAATTCTCTTTGTCTCTATTCTCAGTGAAAGAGAGGGACATGTGACATAAGGTGACTTAATGGCACCAAAAAACCCCAAATGTAAGTTCCATACACTCCTGGGGAGAAAGGAGAAATATAACTTAAATGAACAGAATGTTTTTTGACTCTCTGGGAAATTATGAGATTATGTTAAGTGTATTTCTTCCTGTTGAGACAGCAAGTAAAATTTCATTGACACATTGCCAGGACTAGACATGTCTTGCTGCCATTTGCTGCTACCGTTTGCTATGTTCACTTCTCTTATGTCCTTGCTTTTTCTTGTAAGTTTTGGAGCATTGGTTCGTGATATTCTTTTTGTTAGAGCTTGTTGAAAAGGCTTTGAGTACTTAGACATCTTCTGTCTCATTCAGTAGCTCACCTCATAAAGGAACACCTCAGTATTTCCCTTAATCTATTTTTAACTTGTGCTGTGCTTAGCGGACATTTTATTACTGTTAATATTCTCTGCTAGTTTTAACTCCTTAGGTTTTCTGAATTTGCACAGTATGTGTTTTTACTGTTCTATCACAGAGTATTTTGTTATGTTACTGTTTTCTCTTTTTCTATGATTGCCTTTTGCTTTTCAGACCATTGAAGAATTTTTCATTCAACTACATTGGTTTCTGACCTCCTAGTCTTACCTTTGCTTTGTATGTCAATAGTTTACTTCAAAGCTTTTAATACTGTCTTTTTTAGAAATATCAGTTTTTCTACACTTTTTCCTTTAGATTACTTTATTCACAAACAAGTTCTCAGGCTTGTTTAAGTCCACTTTCTTGAAGTGCAAGCAGTGCTTTTTCTTTACTTCAGTACTGTGAAGTCTATGGCTTTTAAATGCCTTCTGCTTACTTTACTCTCTGACTTCAAATTTTAAATTATTATGCAGAATTAACTAAAAAATTTGTGAGTTTATTCTTGTACTTTTTGCAACAAAAAAGTCATCCTCACACTGGGGGGAACACATTATTCCAAGAACACACTTGATATGTTCAGTCCTGTGATAGCAGTATTTTTCAACATGTATCAGGTAGTTTAAGTCTTCCAAACTGGAAAGCTTTTCAGTCAATATTTGGTGTATCTCTTCTGCTAAATTTGACTTCAAAATTTTCATATGAACTTTTTGAATTTTCTGACTGAACTTCCAAATCTTTTCAAAACCAGAAAGTTGGAAAGCTTGGTTGGCATTTGTACCATTGACGTTTTCCCTGTAGTTCTTGCTGTATTTCCCGTGTTTGTATTTCCTTTACCTCCATGCTGGACCAGCTAATACTAGACTTAATGTCTTGCCACAAGCAGACAAATTAATATAAAATATAACAAAAATACATACAGTGACTACAGAACATTCCTCAACTTTCTAGAAAACATTCCTTATTACCAGGTATAGAGTAAAACAGATTACCAGATTACCAGAAGACTTCAAGGTGTTACTAAAAAACACTTTGAAGGAATTTTTAGTCATGTACAATTCTGGAGTGAGTGGCTTTACAAGCTTTACAAGTACCTATTGCGATCACTAAGGCTTCCATATTTCTTTGCATTCTCTCTATTTAAAAAATACATCACTCATATATTTAATCTTTACATCGAATGTCATATAATCAAAATATTTTCACGGTAGATTTATTGTTAGTGTTCCATTAAAGATGAAAGAGGACTGACTGATCATAGAATCATAGAATCATAGAATCATAGAATCATAGAATCATAGAAAAGGTTGGAAAAGACCTCAGCGATCATCAAGTCCAACTGTCAACCCACACCACCTAACTCACTAAACCATGTCCCGAAGCACCACATCTACACATTTCTTGAACACCTCCAGGGATGGTGACTCAGCCACTTCCCTGGGCAGCCTGTTCCAATGCCTGATCACTCTTTCAGTGAATAAATTTTTGCTAATATCTAGCCTAAATCTCCCCTGGTGAACCTTGAGGCCATTTCCTCTTGTCCTATCACTTGTTACTTTAGAGAAGAGGCCAGCACTCACCTCCCTACAACCTCCTTTTAGGTAGTTGTAGAGAGTTATAAGGTCTCCTCTCAGCCTCCTCTCCTCTAGACTAAACAACCTCAGCTCCCTCAGCCGCTCCTCATAAGACCTGTGCTCCAGACCCTTCACCAGCTTCATTGCCCTTCTCTGGACCTGCTCCAGCACCTCAATGTCCTTCTTGTGGTGGGGGGCCCAAAACTGAACACAGTATTCAAGGTGTGGTCTTACCGGTGCTCAGTGAGGTCATTGATAAAGATGTTAAACAGGAGAGGCCCCAAAACTGATCCCTGGGGAACACCACATGAAGATGTATCTAAACACATGACTCTTGTACCATTTTAAATACCTGTAGGCAATTAATGCCTTATGCTCTCCAGCTATAATTCTAGGATGGCACAGTTATTTACTAGGCTGTATCTGCCAGCCTAGTAGACCTAGTTCTGGACTGGTCTTTCACAAATTTCAACAAGTGCAATACTGGTATTATGTTATGATAAATCATGATTCTTCATTCTTCTTGTCCATAACCTTCATGTTTTTACAAGTCTTGATCCTTCAGCCTTTTTCTCTTCAAATTAAAGAATACCAGATATTTTTTCTCTCTTGTAAAGTGGTACTTCCATCCCCTTTTTTACTGGTCTACTCCTTACCTTCTATAGTACCACTCTACTCCATTTAATCCTTCTTTAGATGCATAGATGAAACCCTCTCTTTTGTTGTCTCTTTGTGATAATGCACAACATTTTCCTCCCTTTCTATGCTAGCATGCACATTAAGACAATGACTTGAAAGAACCTTAGGATCTCTTACCTGAGTTGTAGCTACCAGACATGACTGACAGAGTACAATGACATACTCTGGAAAGCACACTTTGTAGTAGGGATGTAAGCCAGTTTTGGTTTGCAAGAAAGAACAATGTGCAGGAAAAAAAATCTTGATGTTAATGGGTTAAGAGTTGAAGTAATCTTTTTTAAATATTGTTAGAACTTGTCAACAAATATTATTACTGGAGTTGCTGCTTTATATTTCCTGGTTCTTTCCAGTGACCTGTTTGCTTAAGCCTAGTTTAAATGGGGAGAAAAATACAGACATATGTAAGTCTAACAGTAAGAGAAGACCAATATTGGGAAATGTTTAAGCGTCTGAATATGCATTCTTTTAAGTGAGTAAGTGTGTGATGGTCATGTAAGGATAATTTAAGGTTTACAAGGATCTGCTATTAAAACTTTAATGAAATGAGTCTGGAAAGATCATGCATCATTAAGGACATCTGTCATATGGTGTGCATATGAGATCCTTGCTGAGTGGCATGCTGGAAATGAAATACATTAACAATGTGTTCCAGAAAGAAAAATGGGACAAAAGCCAGGTTAATATGGGGTAAAGCCAGAAAAGGACCCTTCTGCATTAATGTCTTCAAAAGAGCATGAGGAATATTGGTACTTTGGCAAAGAAATATATGCTTCCCATAGATTCATTCTCTGATAATCTAATATTTTGAGGTAAAAAGGAGTCCTTGTTTTTACTGATTTCTGTTATGGGAGAAGAGTGACCAGTTCAGCTAAAAGAAAAAGCCATGGAATATCATTATATCTGGTTATTATTTTAACTATTTTTCCCCAAATGATGTTACCATTAAATATGTTAAAAAAGTAATGTTTACTTTTATAGACAATGGAAAATGTTCATGAGAATTAAATCTTTACAGAATGTTTTTCCATTTGGAAAACCTTTTAATAAAACATTTGATCAGAGAAATGTTGATTGCTAGTATATTCGCCATGAGCTGGCAATGTGCGCTTGCAGCCCAGAAAGCCAACCGTGTCCTGGGCTGCATCAAAATAAGTGTGACCAGCAGGTTGAGGGAGGTGATTCTCCCCCTCTACTCCTCTCTCTTGAGACCCCACCTGGAGTACTGCATCCAGCTCTGGGGCCCCCAACATAAGAAGGACCTGGACCTGTTGGAGCAGGCCACAAAATTGAGCAGAGGGCTGGAACACCTCTTCTCTGAAGAAAGGCTGAGAGAGTTGAGGTTTTTCAGCCTGGATGAGAAAACGTTCCAGGAAGACCTCTCTGTTGTGGCCTTCTAATACATAAAAGAGGCTTACAATATAGACAGAGAGATACTGAGGTCTGTAGTGAAAGGTTTTAAACTGAAAAAGGGTAGATTTGGGTTGGACATAAGAAATTTTTTTTATGCTTAGGGTGGTGAGACACTGGAACACATTGCCCAGAGAAGTTTGTGGAAGCCCCATTGGAAATGTTCAAAGCCAGGTTAGATGGGACTTGGAGCAACCTGATCTAGTGAAAGATGCCTTTGCCCACAGCATAGGGTTTGGACTAGGTGATCTTTGAAGGTCCCTTCCAAACCAACCGTTCTATAAAGCACAAATTAGGAAGGTAGTGATTAGGAAATCCTGAATAAAATCTTTGGGTCAACTAGTGAAACTTTAAAAATAAAGCATTTCTAATGTGCTGAAGCAATGATGTATGTGAAATTGCTAAAGATAATAATCTTAAAACAGTTCTAATTATCATATCGATCTGAAAATTATCTCTCATTTTGTGGGCTGCAACAATTACATATAAATGGTGAAGTAATGTATAGTTCAGTGACATCCAGTGCTGGCAAAGTATTGATCTTACAAAGTCAAAAGTTCTGACTTATGAAATATAGAACTACTGAAGTTTGGGGATAAAAGTCAGACCTGTGATCAAACTTGATTGATACAGCCAACTTTTTTTAAAAAAGTACAAAGGTAATTATGCTTATGAGTATAGACTTAATGAATTAATGTTCTTTGACAGCATGTCATCCGGAAATGGGGAAAGGAGTAAGTAAGCTCATGTCAAATGATTTATCGTTTCCTTCTGAGCTATGAGTGGTGCAGAAGAGAGGTTGTTCTATGTTCTAATCAGGTATGGAGCCAGAATACAAATGGAGTGCACACCCAGAAACAACATGAAACAACCATGAAACGTTCCTTGAGTTATGACTATTGTGTACAATAAAAAGAGCTACTGTTACTTCCTGTCTCTGAAATCAAGGTTTCTGGTTTTGTTTACATCAAAATTACGTTCCTTTAGTGGTAGACATAGAATTAATCTAGACACAGTCCCTGGATTTTGACTGTCACTAAAGTCAACGGTCTGAGTTAGTTGCAAAATTAAACTTCACCATTTTGCTTGTGTTTGTCTGTTTCTTTCTCCACACAGTTTTAACTTAGAAGAACAAAACCAGCATCCTCACTGCTGTCAGACTTCCAGTTGTCATGACAGATGAGATGTCATTGAAGATGAAGAAACTCAGAGAACAGCTTCATGACCCAAGTATGACTCACGGTCACTTGCTGCATATACAGAAATGACCACATATGATAGTTTTTCAAAAGGCTGGCCTTATCTCTCTATAAATGCTAAATCACTTACTATAATTTTTCTTCACCCTCACATTCCCCATTTTCTGCTGGTGACAAAAAAAACGTCATTAACACTAGTGGGATTCAGCAAGACTTGTTAAATGAGAGTTCAGTGAGAGAGAATTTGAGTTATTTTTTTTCTCTTTCTCTGATTGTGTTTCCACTAGAGGGGTTTAAGAGAAAAAAAAAAAAAAAAGTGTTATTTTTACTTTGTTTTCTGAGCTATTTTTCATGTAGAAGTTGGGACAGAAGTAAAATATTCCAATCTGTATTCTTATGTTCCTGATCCATTTATTAATATTAGCAGTTACATAGGAAATCCTACTTCACTCTTTCAAATTTTATAGGCCTATTTTTCCCCTCAATCAGATTAAAATTTCTCAACAAATTGAGGAAGGAAATTGAACTTGTAATATTTACATTTGCACAACTTTCTTCTTTCATCAGCAGAAAGATGTTTTAAGTACAGACCTTTATATTATAACATCTATTAGTATATAGTAATGTAAAGTATAAAGAGGATGGGAAACTGGAAATTTAAGTATGTTCTGAGAATAATTTTCTGAGCAGCTGTCTGCAAAAACACCCGACAAAACCCACTTTGACTACTTCAAAGTGAAAAAACATCATGAAGGTTATATTAACACCCAAGTATAGCATTTTTTTTCAACAGAAGCAATAAACTATCTGCCACAAAGAAAAGTTAATCATCAGGGAAGAACACTCTTCCCTTATTGGAAAATAGAACTGCAGCTTTTTTGATAAACTGATTAAATTAGATTGGAGAAAAACATATACCCCTTGTGTATCACTTGTCGAAAATGAATTATGCTTTAATTAATTGCTAACATCTAAGGAGGAGCATTTCTGGTTTTGAATATGTCACCAAAATAGAAAAAGGCACTTATTTTCTTTTCAATTATGCCAACACCTATGCAGCTACAACTTCTGCTCTGCTTCTTGTGGTAAATTAATCTATGATCCTCTTTGGCTCTATATCTAGACTGTTCCCAGTCCCTAAGATGGCACATTGCTAGGAAGTTTGAGTCTACTTGTGCTGCAATGAAATATTTTTTGCAGAAGGAATTGTCCTCCATGACAGAAGATATCTGATCCAGACAAGGTGGTCTAAAACCAACAGAGAATGAATTATCAGAAACCTGAGGAGAGGAAATGCAAACAGAATTCATACCAGGAGGTTTAAATGTATGGCAACATCAGGGCCTCATCTCCTATCTAGTCTTCTAACTACCTTTGTGAAGGTTACACCCAAGCCTTGCTGCCTTAGCCTGGATTCTGTCTGTGTTTATAGGGACCGCAGCATACATATTAATGCCAGCAAGTTCCTGAAAAAGTGGGTTAAAAAAGAGCTGGCATACCTAGTCCTTTGTGATAGATTCTCTGAAGAAGTGGGCTGGAGCACAACCAGAGAAAGAAACCAGTCTGAGAAGCACTGGTAAATATGAGCACTGCATCAGTACAAAGGAGGTTTTGGAGCACTACATAGATAGCTAATTTTGAAGTCTATAGCAACACCAGCAACCAAAGTTCTGATGCTGTTAGTAATGGCAAGGCAACCTGAGGCTACATGGAAATCTGTTTTGTATTAGCCATCTATACAGTCATCCTTTTGCATTTTATAGATCTGTGGTATGCATCTAACACTGGCAACCATTGTAGATTTCACTGCTAGTAAATATGCGATTATTAAACATGATGTTAGAACCATAATGGATTTAATGCCATCTAACACCAATCTAACTCTTTGTGCTACACCATTCATAAATATAGATGATCCCAATTAAGAGATAATAACACATTATATCAGATAAAGAAATACTAGAATAAACCTAACAGAAGTCAGGACAAAGATCTAATAGCCAAGAGGAATAGTGATACTGGTTATGCAGATGAGGAAGAGAAGAGACAGTCAGTAAATTTGCTGCCAACCTTAGCTCTTTATTTACCAATATAAAAGGATGAAGAAGAGTTTTAGGAAGGAGTAGAATCCTTAATACATAATCAATGATAGAACTTAGTTGGTGTGATGAAGACTAATTGACAGATTTATCTCACTTCCTTTTTGGAATAAATTAATTTCCTAATTTATCTGCATCTAGAGCTGTTGAAAGCATCCTGCTATATGTGGGACAGAAGCACTGGGCTCATAGACATGACATAGGAACTACCCTGCCCTTCTGAGGCAGCAGCTGAAGGTCAGCAGGCAAGGGCACCAAAAATAATACTAGACTCATTACTCGTGTTTCTGCAGCTGCATTGTGCATTGGGCAGCAAGGGATGAGCATTAGGCATTTATAATGTAGTTATCAGCACATGGTTAAGTATTATATGAGCTGGGTGCCTGCAATCCCACAGTTACTGGAGATCTAGTCAAGGCAGCCATGTATTAAGTCAGTCCCTTATAGATATGCACCTCTTGCAGTTTGAAGTAGTACCCAAGGGTGTCCAAGATACCTGCCCAGAGATGTCAGAAACAACAAGACAGTTAATTACCTGGTGGATTTCATGAGGATGTCTTAAAGAGAAGCATCAATTCCTCCATTTACACAAGTAAGTCATGCTGAGTGGAGTCTGAAGTTCTATTCAGCTGAACAAATGCATCTTAGATATTTTTGGAAATATTTCTGTGTATGTAGATATAACAGGACTCTGGGGTTCAAAATGCATGAAAGACCTTTTTAGATACTGAAAGAAGAAATGGAAGCTAAAAATAAGGTTTTTATAGTCTTAACTGAAATCACTAGAGAGAAATTTTGGAAATTTAAAAGTGGGAGTAACTTGGATGAGAATAAGTTTGAAATAAAAGAATTTCTGATCCTTATAAAGGAAAGAAACCAAAAGCAAACTAATGACAATGGACAAGACTTCTGTAGACTCAAAGGAGCTCTGGGAAGCAAGATCCCATAAGAATGAAGTCTAAGGAATAAGATGTTTTAGAGAACTGGTGATTCCTTAAAAAAGCAATATTAGGGTTGCAAAGACAAAGAATTGCTGTGAAGAAGAAAGACAGGAGATTAGTGAGATTAAATGAAGTAAAATGTAGGATCTCACATGACCTTAAACTAAAAAAAAGAAGTGCACAGAAATTACATAGTAGGCTAAATTACTAAAGAAACAGAATTGCTAAATAGAAGTAATGAAAGATTAAGTATTACTAATTGAACTATTGCAAAATATTAGTGAAATCAGGAAGACTGAGGCACAAAATAAGGCACCTCTAGCTGAAAACAGCACAAGAGAACCAAAAGGGTATTCTTAATGTATTAGAAGAAAACCAAAACCAAAACCAAACAAAAAACAACAAAAAAAGAGAGATAGCTCAATACACAGTGAAGCAAATCTAATTAAGATTATGCTGAAAGGCTCAAATGTTGAATGGGTTTTTACTTTTCTTGAGACTACTTTCGACTGTGATCAGATAGCTAGAACAGTGGGGAGTCTGAACTATACGTATAAAACAAATAGTAAGAAAATGCTCTGGTAAGTTTAAAGACCTCAAATCATCTTGATATGATTAATTCACCCTTGGCTACTAACAGAACTAAATAAAATAATTACACTTATCAGGAGAATTCAGAGATACAAAAAAAGGGATACGGAAGAATAAACCTAGTGCCTATTTTAGAAAAGATCTAAAGGACAGCTAACAAGAAGCTGAGTAACATAAAACAATGTCAAACTTAATCTTCTCCTACAAAAAACACAGCAAGGTTTTCAGGAAAGGAAAAAAGAAACACATACTTTGTATTTTGAGTTTATTAGGATTCTGACAGTATTTCTCAGACTTGATGTAAAATGTGGAATTTACAGAAATATATTTTAGATTATACTTTTAAAACAATATAAAACTGGGTAACTACTCAGGGTAGTTATCACTGAGATGTTGTCAGGGTAATTCTAATTGAAAACTAGTGGTTAGAGTAGTTTGCAACATTAGCAATATTTTGTTGCTGTGAAGAAGCAAATATTCAGCTGACATACATACAAACACAAATATTTTTGCAAAATATCTACTATATCAGGATTAGACTAGATACTTGAAGAAGGCTGAAGGCAAACAATTTGAAAATGTCTTCAGGAAAACAAAAAGAAAGATCAATGGAAGCTTAGAAAACAAAAGCCCACAATAAGACCTAACAGGTTTTAAATAAACAAAAAGGACTGTAAAAATAGGAGGAATTAATTATTTTCCATGTTCAAAGACAACAGAATTTGCTGTTGAAATCAATCACTCCAAGAGGTATTTACTTTTGACACTTAAGTGAAACCTCCTGATCAAAACTATAGTTAATCAGCAAATTAGCTTGCCCAGGGATGTTGTAGAGTATCCTGCACCAGACATATGCATACGTAATAAAATTAAATAGATAACTCTTAGGAATAGTTCAGATATAGTTGATAGTTAATTTAGAGACAGGGATCCATCCTAGATGTCAGAATCCTTCATGCATTGTTTTCCATTCTTTGTGTCCGCAAAGCAGATATTCTTATATGTCTCAGTTCACCTTAAGTAATTGGGTGTAACAAGATTTACTGAAGCAACGTTACAGAGATTAATTGTGTGTTGGTAAACTTCTTTGACACCTCAGATGAAAACTGCTGTATAAGGGCAAAATTTTATATTGTATTACTAACTCAGTGTATCACAGACATTTCAGGATGAAAACAAACTGTAAACAAGGTCATTAGACCGATAATCTTTGCAGACCTTTCTCCACTCTGTCAACCTTATTCAGAATTTGCTCAGTGTGTGCATTTGGAACTGCTGAGTTTCAAGAACAGTTCAAAATAATCTTGCTACTCCCCAGTAGGTGTCTGTTGTGCTGTAATATTTCTTGAATATTATTAAAGAAAAGGACAAAGGTTTGTCTATTTGAATGTCAGATTTTCCATTGCAGATTAGGAGCTTCCAAAAAAGGATTGAAACAAAAAAGGAGATTAAAAATAGCAACACTGAGAGTAAAAATATACAGTTAGTTTTCTTATAACTTCTGAACTGATCAAATCTATGCAAGTGTAGAAAATAATCTTTATTCACCAGAAGTCTGTTGGATAATGTAGAATCATGAATAATATTGAAACAGAAATCTTACTTGAGGATATTCTAATGGAAAACATTGTCTTATATGTTCTTTCTACACAATCTTATAGAAACAAGGAAGGCTGAATTTCCTTTATTTAATTAGATTTAGTATTTACTTGCAATGCTTTTGTTTTCAAATTGGACATTCAATAGTATGAATCCAATATAAACAGTAGCAGATGGAGGAAGATTTTGCTATGACCTCAGAGAAGAAAGTAATGCAGTAAAGAAACAATGGCAATAAGATGCTTTTCATGCAATCTGTCTTCATTGTTACAGAACAAAATACATGATCCTATGATTCTTCAGTAACAGCTCTGCAGATGACATTGTTTATCAGTAGACAAATGCTTCTGGTTGAGTTCTCGGCCAAAAGTAAACAGTACATTTTCTTTGTATAAACTTTATTGCTAAATCTTATCCAGCTTAACACAATTCATCAACTACTCAGAACTCTAATGGTAATTTTCTCCTCTATATGTGATTCCATGAAAGATAATGTCATCCCATGAAGAACTGCATTATACATACTAGTAAAATATTTTTTTTTTAACAAAATGACTTAAGGCCTTTCTTTTACTCAAAGTATGAGAATAACAATTGCTGGTTTTAACTTCTTTTAAGTGACAGAAAAAGTGATGGTGCATAACTGGATACCAATTTACTGTCATTATTAATCTTTCCAGTATTTCCATTTACAGACATACTATCAAAATGTTAATAATAACTGGAGTTCTGGAAATGCATCACAAACTTTTTAGAGAGTGTTGGAGTTTTGTGTTGCTCTTTTTTAAAGCCTTATATGTGAAAAAAAAAAAACAAACCCACCTTATTCAAGAATTAGATGGCAACTCACTTCTCTGGGCTTTTTTATATCTCGTGTTCTGGTGGGACAACTTCCAACCTAATCTTTGGTGGCCTATGTTTCTAAGTTTTTGGAAAATATGAAATAATTGATGCAATGCTCAGAGTAATGCACCTTGCACAGTTGCTGGTATGCCGTCTCATATTAATTTGTATTGGTTTCTTTATGGGACAGCATAATATAATAATCAAGATAGATGTTTAGCATCTATGACATATAGATGCAGTCTTCTTCCCATGGAAAAAACCCACAAATCCTTGAGTTTTTTATAACTCCAATGTTACATATGATTCCTCCTACCCTCATAACAGAAGGCTCATTTTCTACCGAACAAGATCTATTTTCATCCGAACTGAATCTCTGTCCTGTTTCTACTCTTCTCAGCACCCTTACTGACTCTCTGATCTGTGATACAGAGCAGTTTCCACACAGACCATTCTGTTGAATGATGATTTACTTTTTGAACCTTCAAACACTACTTTCAAAGAAAAGGAAATAATCATGGCAGTTTTTTGTGTTCACTGAGTTTTCTAATATCTTATTACAATGCTCGTTGTTTTTAGATGTGATTGGTGTATACTTTTTTTTTTTTTTTTTTTTTTGTGATTATCTGCTTTGTTCTGATGTAGTCAACCACAAAAGCTATTCACTGATTTATAAAATTTTTTGTAACAAACACTTTTTGGAATCTGTGGTAACGAAAGTTAGCCGAAAGGCCAGGAGTAGTACAGAGGTTCTGCGTCATACTACTGAAACTTTATCTGTACTGTTTACGCATTTTAAAAGTCAGATTCCTTTTAGAGAAAAATCTTGGATAGAGAACTGGGGTGCTGGGATGAGTAGTCTATGCATGGCACACTTTATATAGACATTTTTAAAGCTGTGATGTTCTGGCTCCTGACACAATGCTCAGATCATCTCTGAGACCTGATTAAAATAATTGCTACTCTACCATATTGATACTGCCAAAATCTTACTTTCACATGATATCAAATCTCTTTATTGAGTTATATGTATATGTACACATTACATATTTATATATGTAAAATCTATATTTAAGAATTTTGCTTTTTGACTCGAAGTAGATGTATTACAACTAAGCTCGTATTAGCTATAGAGAGATGCAAACAATGTTCCTAAGCTCTAAATATTTCATAATTGTCCTGGAATGTTTCTTCCATCATAATGGGCATATTAACTCATACATGAAAGTGAATGCCAAGGAATCAAATTTGCACAACCACTATAAATTATTTGTGTTTTGCCATTTATTTTCTTCATATCTTGTTCTTAATATTTTTAAAATTGTAAAAAGGTTATATTGCTTCAAATTACAATGCCTTTGAATACTTTTTTTTTTTTTTTGCCTTTATCACACTGTGAACTTCTAAGACATAAAGGCACATAATACAATACTTTTCACTTCTTTAATGTATTAAGATTTTCTATTGGAGTTGCAAACCCTGAAGTTTGCAAATTATGCTTTTAATAGAGCTAATTTGCATAACAGTACTGTGCAATTTGATTTGTTTTAAAAGAGGAATTACTAAAACTTTTATTTTATTTTAGATGTGAAACATTTGACACTATTGTCAAAATTTCTGCTCATTATCATCATAAATAGCAGTCTCTTTTTTTTTATTATTATTATTTTTTCCCCCCAGGATAGCTTCTTATGCCGGCAGTGACTTGGCAAAGAATTTTTTAAATCTCTCAGGCTTGTCTCAAGATCACGTCTTGCTAAGTATTGTAAATAGTGTAACAGATTTGTTTGCAGTCATAGTACTATACTGTAATTTAAGGTCAACTTGTATTTGAAAAATTTAATACAGGGTATAAGAAAATAGTTGTTTGCTTAGAGTTCTTTGCAGGTACCTTTGAAAGTAGTATATAATTGCTTTGGAAGATATTTTGAGAACTGTCCTTTTGTTTTAATCTTTGGAATAACAGGTTCGTGCTAACTGGCAGGAGTAAATGGAAGTGTTAACACCTATAAAATAAGGAAAGCATTACTTTGATCCACCATAGGTGTGGATCACCAATCAACCATTGCTGAAGAGACAAAAAAAAAAAATCCTCTGAAGTTAGACATAGACAAAAGAGGAATATATCTTTTCACTTGTAAAATAAACATTTTTAAATGAGAGTCTCACAACTATACATACTCAGAGCAACTTTTTTTTTCTTCTTAAATGCTTTGATTAGAACTACTGTAACTTCTGAGACATTAAATAACATTTTCCTTTTTTTTTTTTTTTTTTCCAGTGTCTGAGCCCTAATACAGTGATGTCACAAGCTGCTCCATGACACACATAGGTTAGAGTGTCAGATAGAAGAGGTTGATCATTACTAAGGAGAAAATGTCTGATTGTCAGAGAAAACGTGCTTGAGGAATACATCAGAGATAGATGATCATTCCAGTGGCAGGAGAAGGGTGACATCAGATGGGGAAAAAAGGTTAAAGAGACATGAATGAGAGAGGAGCAAGCAGACAACAGGTAAGTGAAGGCTAATTATAAAAAACTGAGAAAAAAAGTGATAACTTGAAGCTTAAATATAGCTTACATTTAGCATGCAAGATATGAAAAATTTACGAAACTAGGGGTGTGGTGAGAGTAAGAAGTTTGAAGTAAGTGGCTTTGGGATAAATTTAAGGAGGCAGATATGTAAAATAATACAGTAGTCCATCATAACTTTCATACCTTAGTGAAGTGTGAAGTTCTGTATCTGAATTTGTGATTTGATGGGATCAAAATTTGATGCGCAAACATGTAGGTAGGAGTTTTTATGCATTAACAATGTCATAAATTTAAGACCCCAAAATTTGTAAATTGCATAAATAATTAGATTTCGTAGACAGTTGGCCTGAACTTATATTGAAAAATTGTGCGTAACAGCCATGCTAATGTGCAGCAGTCAAAGGTATGGCTCTTCCATTTAAAATTCTAACTTTTTAATAGTTATTACCTGTCACCTCTTTCATTTCTACACTACCTATTATACGTATCAACAATTTTCAGTTTGTTCTATAGTTTTAACTTTTGATCTTTCTCCAACATTCTCCATTTCTCAGGTTTGAGGTCTGATTGTTTTGCCAGCACCAACACATTCCAGAGTGTCTGCAGCCTCAATCCCTTTTAGATTTATGTATTCTTTTATTACTCTAACTACTACTAGTATGGCACGTAGGTATCAGAGCTACAGCTGAACTTTGGTAATTATATAATATAGAGACTGAATAACTCCAACCTGATCAGTCAGTTCTGGGAGGATCAGCATGATACCATGATAATGCCGCGTACTCCAGTAAATGGAGACCATAGACACTACTGTAGTACACATAACTGCATACTCTTCTGTCTCACTTTGAAAGGACTTCAGGTCAACGTTAAGATATCTAAATTCATGTCTCACATGTAAATTGTGTCTCTATGCTCCTATTGCAATCAGGAGACCTAGGAAAAGGCTCAATCTTTATATGTTGCAGGTGTCCCATTTGCTGCTCAAAAGGGTACAGGACCTCTGTAAGTCTTGTATCCTATCTTACAGCCATATATCTTAGGTTTTTGCACAGATGTCTTAGACTCCCTAGAGCATTTCAAATTATGATATTTAGGCAACTGAATCCCAACCCTAGTCAATAACATCAGTGGAGATGAGAAATTAGTTCACCTTACTCTGAAGTAAACATCTTTGGTTCAATGCTATTGCCCATAAATGTGTGTCTAGAGTATGTGTGCCCTACAGTATCCAGGACATCTGCACAAGGCTGTCAGATGTGAAACAAAGCTGGTGGGAAATATGCTCTTCTGCGGCAGCGGCTGAAGGGTTGTCAGGATACCTTAGGCATCTCAGGTTTCTGTATTTGGACACTAGCTTGCTATGCATGGGCAACTGAACTGAGTCTCTAGTGGCTGAATTGTGCTCTAAATTCAATTAAGTGTATTGCTTAGGTATCCTTTGACTTTGTTGGGTGCTTAAGCATGCTCATATGTAAACTTCCAAACTTAAGTGTGTTTATCTTCTGTTGAATGTTTAGCCTTTCTGCTATTTTTATTCTGTGACTCTGTGCTATGATTCTATAATAACTCAATTTAGTATTGAACAGAACAGATAATATCTCACAATTTAACAAGCAATGTTTTTCTGTATGCCCTTAAAACCAGCTGTTTGTAGGAGGCTACAAAGGGGGCTCATGTAGGAAACGGAGAAAATATCTTTTGACTGTTTATTTCACTTTTAAACATTGACCTTTCAGCATAGAAGTGAAGAATCAGTCTCTTTACAGTCTTCCACTTTGGTTTGTCACCAGTTGGTTTTGAAATTCTTGACATGCAATGAGAAAATTTCAAAATCCTCAGGACTCTCTCAAGAACAGACAAAAGAAATTCCCATCTAGTTCTTTTAGAGATTAGGTCTTTATCACCTTCTATAACAACTCATTGATGGTTCTAGAAGGTTGGGGGTTTTTTAACCCTAAGTCCTCAATGACAAGTATGACAGCTTGTAATCTCCCCACAGTGAAGAACAAGAGCTTATTGAAAAACAAGTTCTAGAAGGCAGAAAGGAATATTTTTCAATCACTGGAAGTGCCCAAAGTTCTAATTTATATACAAATGCATATATATTCATATATCCTTCCTGAAATAAATGACCAGCAAACGTTAATGGCTGTGATCTTGTTTTCTCCCTACCCCCTCTTTATCTCTGAAGGATTGCAGGGTAACATTACTTTAAATTAGTTTCCATATACTTACTTATTCCTCTGGGACTTAGTCTAACAGAACCTGAGTCTCTGGGCTCAAACACTGAAGCCCTGCTAACATTGTTGGGGTGTTGATTTGTCCATCAGTCAAGCTCACGGCTTGGGAAGCACAAAGTTATGCTGGTTTCAGAGGACTTTGCAGCAAGTGAACCTGCCGCAGTGTTAGAAGGAGGAAATATAATTTGTATGCAGCTGGTTGAGCTTGATAGGAAGGCAGTTTGAGGGGTCTTGTGATTTTAAAAAAGTGTAGCGAGTTAACAAGGATAGGGCCCTTCTTCCTTCTCAGAAACACAGGTAATTGGCTGCTATAGCTGCTTCTGTTGCAGGTATTGATCAGTGACAGTTAGAGATGTTCTTTACAACCACTAGTCCTGGGAGGCCTAATTAACAAAGGCTGGCTTGCTGAATTAGATAAAACTCAATGTCCACCGAAATTAATGTGATGCTGTCTAAGCATCCTTCAACTATTAAGGGAAAATCAAGTTTAAGTGGAAGAAACGAGGGAAGTCCTATTAAGTGCTAAAGCAATTGTGACTGGAAAAGTGGATTAAGACAACAGTTTTGCCAGTACAACGCAGAAGCACAAAGACACTCTCTTTAAGAAAGGTGCCTCTTCTTTTTTTGCTTATATTTTTAGTGATGTTTATGCTATTTATTACCAAACAAATTGTCCTTTTTTTTTTTTTTTTTTTTTTTTTTTGGTCTGGAAATCACTCAATCACAGAAGAGGCAAAGACTGAGACATTAGAGCTTCTAAAATTGAAATAATTTATTGGTGATACTTTACCATCCAGCATATCTCTGGATATTACCTTGCTGAGTGGTCAAGAAACTGAGTTTTGGCGTTCTGTCTTTTACTGTAAAAATAGAATGAGTAATTGTAAAAGAAGGTACACGACTGATGAAAGAATGACTCTGGAGTAAGAAAAGTGGGTATCATGGAGACACAGAGAACAGTTTCCTTCACCCCTCCTGTCAGATCATAGTACAGAGTCCTTTGTTTTACCCTAAGATACAACCAGTGACACGGGTTTTCCTGACACTACCAAGGATAGAGCTTTCAGGCTCAGAGTCCTAGATTCACAGCAGAACTAGGAGACTAAGTCTGCATTTGAACTGCAGGGCCAGTATGGACTGCAATCTCTGCAGCCATAGTCCCCATATCATCTGAGTGTGAGGTGTCAGGTCCTGTGTTATACTCGGATTTATAAATTAGCTCTCAAAGGAGCCTCAGCAGACAAGTCAATCACAGCCAACAAAACCTTCAACTAGGTACTTAAGAAATTCACTTAATAATAAAATAATGCTTATGCCACAGTATAGTACAGAATCTTAAAACAGCAGTGCAGAAGGAAAGGGGAATATGCAAAATTCAGAGAGGTTTGTTACACTCATATACTCAGTTCAGAGCTGGTTCAGCTATTCATTATCTTTAATGTGGGCTGTTCGGGAGTGTATGTTTTCTTAGATAAACTGCTTATCTTGTAGCCTGCCTATTTTCACACAACCTCTTCATATGCGGTTTTTTTTTATTTTCTCATATAACCTTTCTATCTGTGAATGAAACAAGGGTAATTTTTTTTCTCAGACATCCATTTGCATTCTTTTAAATCATGGGATCTTTCACTTTTTTTCAAGTGTGGTTTGGGATAGCTTCAGTGCATATTTGGCCAAACATACATTCTTCTGCACTCCCAGGTTTTCCATTAACTATCTTCCCAATTTCCAGGAAATTAACTTCACATTACAACAAAATATGAATGCATGTACAGTGCAGTTCTAACTATTTCTTATTGAAATCTTAACATCACTCAATTTACAGTCCTTTTAAAGGTGGTTATTAACCTCTTTCATTTAAATGTATTTGATTTTCTTAAGGTTGCACCACCTGGAAGATTGATAGGCTTCTTTTACCATGGATGAGAGTGTTTAGAGTTAGAACATAGAATCTGTTCCACAGCCACATGTGCTGGTGAATTATCCTTCTGTCAGGGACAAAACCACAGGTGTACTGCATAAGGGGAAGGGAAGTATACACTTAAATTTATGTGCAGAATCAGTAAGATTATTTACAGCTTAGTGTAAGTACTCAAGTTTGAAACAGAGACATAAGCTAAGGACAAAATGTTGCTTCAGGTATACTCTGTCTTTAGAGCAGACTTTGAATATCCAGTGACAGTAGATGAAGTTTCTATTGTACACTACTTCAGGGAAGACTATTTGGCAGAGTGCCCCAAAACCTCAGGCTTTCAGAAGTCAGCACTTTTGAGGCATACGCTGGGTAGACCCAAAGACTACGAGCTCTAAATTAGACTCTCCTTTTCCCTTCTTTGATTTTGGTGGCAGTTAGTGAAATCTGAAATGTCTTAAATGATACTTCATCTGCCAGTTTACAGTAATTTCTGACCATCAGTTGAAACTTTGAGAGGAAGGAATGAATGTCTCATCATCTTCAGGATACAATAAATTAAAAATAATGCAACTTGGAAATTGAAAACTGTCACAACTAGCCACTATCAATACCTTTTCAATCCTGTCTGTAGCCACTCATGCATATAATCCTCAAAGGCTAATTTGGTGGAAAATATCTGCCTTTTTGACAGGATATTGGAAATCACAGAGCTGAGGGTTTCAGTTGCTTCAGTCTTCCCATAACTTTTTGAGAGAAAGAGCTCAGCATCAGAGACAAGATAAGCTTTGAATCTAGGGGGTTGCCCATGAATTGCAGCACAAGAATCACTCAAATAGATCTCTGTTGGTTATAGGGTTAACGGTATAAACTATAAGATTATGTACATCAACGTACAACAATTTGTTTAATATCCATAAGCATTCAAACAGCTGTTAGTCTTCTAAACACTTTGAAAAATTATGTACTCTGTTCTGTAAGTATGGGAATAATATAGATGATAGCTGACAAATGACAGTGATTTACACATACTCTTCCTTTTATTCTATCATTTGTCAGAATCAGGTTTTTGTTACATGTAAAGTGGTTTAGATCAATAGCTAGAAATCAGCTTGGATTGCATTGATTTGCTGAATAGATTATTTATGAAGATAACAACAAATTATGGCTGACACAGATCAATCTCTAATTGCCTAATGGATTTAACACTTTTCAGTCAACCCTGTGAATACAGTATCAGAAGTATTTTAAATATTTTTTACAGCGTGTTCAGTGACAATGTGAATACAATCTGGAGAGTTTGAACTAGAACCATTGACATGAGAACATAGTTTTTACCCTTTAATCACCATTTAGTAAACAATTAGTAAGTCAAAGATGTGCAGAAAGCAACCTTATAACTTGGTATTATATTTGCAAAAGTGCGTGCCTAAATGACACATATAGCAAGAAAATCAACTAGGAAATCAGCAACAAAAAAGTACTATGGCAAATATAAGTTAAATAGTGGGAAAATGGAACTATGGAGCATAACTGATGCTTTGTGATATAGTATCAAAGCTCCATTTGTTAATCTCATTTTATTAAGAAATCTGTATCCATTCTGAGCTCACAGCAGTTGAATAAAAAGCAGCCTCTAAAATAAAGGCTGTGGTTCTTTTTCTTCTAATTCCTGTCTTTTCATTGCCAAGTGTTTCTTTTTTTTTTTCTCCCCAGTTGGTATAAATGCATAAAAGATATTACTTGAATTGAATCAACTGGTGATGAATATAATAAAATATTATACGGTTTTTGTATTTTAAAATTTTAGGCTACTTCCGTATGGCCTAAACAATATAATTTAAGAGGATAAGGAAGTAGAGACTGGAATCATAGAATCATAGAAAGTTTTGGGTTGGAAAGAACCTTAAAGATCATCAAGTTCCAACCCCCCTGCCATGGCCGGGGGACCCCCTCCACTAGACCAGGTTGCTCCTCATCCTGCCTGGCCTTGAACACCTCCAGGGATGGGGCATCCACAACTTCCCTGGACAACCTGTGCCAGTGTCTCACCACCCTCACACTGAAAAATTTATTTGTAATGTCTAGTCTAAATCTACCCTCTTTCAGTTTATACCCATTACCCCTTGTCCTCTCACTACACTCCCTGATAAAGAGTGCCTCCCCATCTCTCCTGTAGGCCCCCTTCAGGTACTGAAAGGCTGCTATTAAGTCTCCTTCAGGCTGAACAACTCCAACTGTCCCAGCCTGTTCTCATAGGGAAGGTGCTCCAGTCCTCTGACCAATTTCGTGGCTCTTCTCTGGACTCGCTCCAACAGGTCCAGGTCTTTTTATGTTGGGGGCCCCACATCTGAACACAGTACTCCAGGTGGGGTCTCACAAGAGCAGAGTAGAGGGGGAGAATCACCTTCTTTGACCTGCTGCTAACGCTAATTCATTGAGTATTCAGATTCTATGTTTTCAACATATTTTGCTATAGGAAGACATAAACCAAAAAGATCTGCAGTAGGAATTTTGTTCACTGTGTAGGTAACGTTTTGTGCTGATGAAAGTCTGAAGGTGGCATTATGGAGATGTGTCATAACATTACAGGAGAGCACCAGACTTTATTAACTCAAGATAATGAACTATTACTGTAAGAAAATATCTTATATCTTTTTCGTCATATCTATGAGATCACAGTACTGGATCATGAGGGAAAATAAGCCAAAATTACAGAATTGTGTAGTCAAGACATACTAGTTTATTTTATAAACCTACACATGTATTTAAAGTTAAATTTAATCGTATCCATATACATATCAATATCCATATCCATCTAATTGCTCCAGATAATTTTTCTTTGTAGTTATGTGATGGAGAGAGCTTCCCATTGGGCAGGTCAGGTGATTAGGCCTGTCCCAGTTCTGGACGGGAAGAAGCTTGGGTTTGTGTGGGTTGGCCTTGTCCCACTCTTCTGTCATGGGCATGTGTGTCACTGGTGGGATGAGCCATAGTACTCCTGCCTCAGTCCAAGTAATTTATTCTGGTTCCACATGATCCAAGCAAGCTTTTATTTCATAATAAGCATATATCAGACAACTACGTACAAGCATATATCAGACAACTATCAGACAACTATGCACTGTATAGGACTAAAACCAGGTCAAATATGGAGTAAAAACCAGGTTTGCATGGGCGTATTTTGCTATATTCTGAATCTGTAGCTTATATCCACTTTTAGAGACAGAACATTTCCTCGAATCAGTGTGATGTAGGTTTGGCATTGCCTCTAAAATGAAATATTTCCCTTTCCTTTCTTCTAAGGCCTCATTTAGGATATTGAGAGAAGGATGTGTATTTTTAACTTGCAATAAACAAAAGTTAAATTTGTTTATTTGAGAGTCCAAGTGAAAGCCAACAGAAGGATGTGGCACTGAGCTAAAGTTATAAGTCGGAATGACAAAACAATTTCTCTTCATCACTTTTGTTTTTTTGATTAACAGCACAGGTTGACTAACTCAGTTAAGAATATATTTTAGAAAATATTTCTGACATGTTTAACTAGTACAGCTATGTTTCAAAATACTTGATAAAGTCTCAAATATTCGTATAGTTAACTGGGACATTTGATGAAAACTAAACACAACAGTCAGAAGCCTCTGGACCCCAGTAAGATGTGGTGCTTAGGGATGTGGTTTAGTGGGTTAGGTGGTGTTCGGTCGATGGTTGGACTTGGTGATCCTTGAGCTCTTTTTCCAACCTTAATGATTCTATGATTCTATGATTCATTTCTATACAGACAGCATTTTTGATTTGTTACGCTATGATTGCAAGGTCCACAGGTGACTTGTAAAGGGATATGAGTCATGATAAATGAAGGCTTAAGAGTATTTCTTTATTCTTATATGTGGTTCTCTCACTTCTCTTACAAGTATTTTTGAAATACGAGTTTAGTGAGCAAAAGAACACAATGTGTGTTATGTTCTAAGAATAGAAAATTACAGACAATTTCATTGATATCTAGTTTGAAATTTAGCAACCTTCTGCTCACAGGGAAGATCAGTGTCTGTCTGATTTTCTTTTTGGAAAGGTAACATATTGAAATATTTATCTTAAATTGTTCTTGGAAGAAACATTGGATTATAGGATTGTACCTAGAGGATTTTTTCCTGAAATTTAACAGCATGGGTTGAAAAACTAAAAGAAAGTAAAACACATCTCTGTAAATAGAGAAATGCCTCTAAGTGTATGTTTCAAAGCTGTGTTTTTGTCAAGAGCACTTGTAATACTTGATCTTCAGACTAGGAATGCTGCCTGTATTTACCTGTGCATCAAAATTGTTATGTGCAATATGCAACACCAAAGAGACAATCTGTTTTAATCTTCAAATAGTAAATTTCTACAGGTTCATATTCCCACCTACATTCCAAGACTTTGTCTGAGCTCTTCAGTGCTATTGCACAGTATGAAGAATGGTGAATGGTCCTCTCATAACCAATATAGCTGAGGTGAAGAGTTGTACTAGATTTTTTTTTTCTCCTTTGATTTTCTGCTATAATACCTGTTTTTACTTTCTGTAGTAATATAGCTGAACAATATGAACTTATGTAAAAATATCTCACTAATGGTGTTCTTTGTAAGTTTCATAATTGCACTAAGAAGAACACATTTACAATGCTGAATAGCTCTTAAGACAATGCCATGCATGAAAATTATTTATGTGGTAATACATTTTCATTGCTTGTGGACAGGCCTTTGAAAACTTACTCATGAAAATCAAATATAAACCAAGTAATGGCTTGCAAACTTTGTGACCATTAAGCATTCATTTTCTCTAATACCCTGAGGTTAGCAAGTAGCTGTTAAATACATACAAGTTCACTGTTTTCTGCATTTTTTTTAAAAAAGAAACAAATGGTCATTACATAACAAACAATCATTAATATAGTTAAATGACATCACTATCAGAGCTCTACAAAATTACAGTGCAAAATTATCATGTATCAACAAGTATGCATGCAGTGAAACAATGGAAAGTGGAGAAGGAGAAGTATGGCAAATGTGATAACACAGAACAGGATAGACTAGGAATATAGAAGGATAAAAAAGGAACCACAACCAAAAAAAAAAAAAAAAAGATGGATTTTAAGGAGCATAATCTATTGCAGAGTCTGTGCAGGGGTTTTATTTTGAATAACAATGTTCTTCAAAAACTTTCCCTAATGGATTATTTTGTTGTTTTTGGTTGGTTGGTTGGTTTTTTGTTTGTTTGTTTGTTTGTTTGTTTTGTTTTTGGGGCTTTTTTGGTTTTTTGGGTTTTTTTACAGATATATATTTCATCCGTTGAAAGTAGGTAGCTATTGAATCTTCTTGGAAATCAGAATCTTATAAAACCCTTTAAAAGGACCTTGCATAGTTTTCTTTTCTAAGTACTGGTTGGATCCTCTCCACTTCTATGATGCTTAGATTCTTTACATAACTTTGTAATTAAGGAGTGAAAACTTCAGCATCTCTGACAGGATCTTCTGACACTTGCAAGATTATCTCTACTATCCAGACTCAAAACAACAGGGAACATGTTCCACAGTCTTCAGTATTTGAAAGATCACAGAAATCATAGGATAACTGAAGCAGGAAGGGACCTCAGGAGGTCTCTAGTGCACACTCCACCAAATCAGGACCAGGTCTGGGGTCAGACCAGGCTGCTCACATCTTGTTCTAGTCAGTGCCCTCTGCAAGGACAGAAATAACACAAAGTCTTGGGGCAACCTGATCCACTGCTGCATTGTCTTCCTGAGGAAAATTTACCCCTTCTACCAAGTCTGAACCTCTTTTGCTACAACTTGTGCCCATTGTCTTTCACCAACCTCCCCTGCACCACTGTGAGGAGCTTGACTCTGGCTGCTCAGTGACCCTCTGTAAGCACAGTGGGGCTGTTAGGTGCCTCTAAAGCCATCCCTTCTCCAGATCAAACCAGCACAGCCCCCACAGCTTCTGCTCAAGGGCCAAGTGCTCCAGGTCCACTACCTTAGGGGCCCTCCATTGACCTTCCTCCAGTTTGTCCATGTCTTTCCTGTGTTGGGGCCCACAACTGGACATAGCATCTAGACAAGGTCTGACGAATGCCACATACAAGGGGATAATCCTGTCCTTTTTTCTACAGACTGTGTCATTGTTCATAAAGCTCAGAAGCTGTTGGGCACATTTGCTGCCGTGGCACATCACAGGTTCATGCTCAACTTCACTGTCTGCCACCACCCCTGCTGTTACTCCCCAGCCCCTCTGTTCCCAAACCAGTGTTGTCGCAGGAGATCCTATCTCCCTGCGGCAACACTTGACATTTGCCCCTGTCTAACTTCATGGAGTTTCTGTTGGCCATTTCCCTCAACACCTTTGGGTCCCTTTGGATGGCAGCTCTGCTCCTCTAATACATGTGGTGTGTCCTGTTCCCATCCCATAGTTTGGTGTCACCATTACTATGTGATGAGTGTCTGGGCCCAACTATCTGATCAGATTATTACCTGACTAGGTGCCCACCCATCCAGACCAAAACAACAACCTAAGCTGGACATGAGAATGCTGTGGGAGGCAATGTCAAAAACCTTACTAAAATCAAGATTGAATGGAGAAGTGCTGCTCTCCCTTTGTCCACAAACCCAATCATTTTACTACAGAAGTTGGTCAGAATGATTTACCCTCAATAAATCTGTGATGACTGCTCCATGTGCATGTAAATGTGCTCCAAGAGGACTTGCTCCATGATTTTCCCAGGGACTGAGTGATTCCTGGGTGGCTCTCTGGCCTTTTCTGAAGGTGGGTGCAACAACTGCCTTTCTCTAACCTCCAGTCAATTCCCTCAGTCTCCATCAGCATGTGGTAAATATTCTAAGAAGTATGTTAGATCTGCAAACCAAATTTAAGATTTATTTTATTTCCTTCTCTAATTTTTATTCATGATTACAACTTACTAATTCTGTCTTCATATATGAGACTTTACACTTGAGAGTGTAAAGCTGCATCCCAATCCCTTTTCCAGCTCTGTGTCAGGGTAAGACATTTCCAGCAATGCTTATGCTGACAGCTTCTGGGAAATTAACCATGTGCCTGAATGGAGGCTCTGGAATGTCCCAACAGGAAGAAGTGGGAGTGATCAGAGAAACATGATTCTTGGGCTGAGTATTTATCAAGTGATTAATCTCCAAAGTCCACTGTTTCTTGTATTCATTTTCTGTTTGTGTCCACTCTTACCAGGAGAAACACAAGCTCTCTAGACTGTATGTATGCTTCCTAGCACAATGATATCTTTGTGTCTTGAGTTAAATGCTAGATATTTTTCAGATATAAATATTTGATGATGTTACTATTCATTTATGTATACAATTTACGAAGAATAAATTATGAAAAAAAAATTAACAATCCATTTGAGGAATTTTAAAGTGTTATGGAAAGTTTGTGTTTTTCTGTCTGTATTTATAGGACTTTTCTTTTAATTTGGGCTTTAAGTGTGTGCAATCTCTGTTTTTTATTACACACAACACATCTAGGTCAGTTTGGACAGGAGTATCGCTGGTCACAAACACTTTTGGATTTTTCAAGTTCTAAATCCTGTAGTAAAGGACATCTAAATTCTTTAGACTTCATAAAATGTCACAGAGTATGAGAATTACAATAAAATTTGTAGTGAGGCTGTGTATTAAAAAAAATAAATCAACTAATCAACAGTGTTACACCTGTTGGTCACACAAAAATGAAATAATTGTTTCTTAACATAATCAAATTATAATACAGTATTTCAAACTTTATGGGAATTTATTTGCATAGTCTGGGCACTACATTTTTCATCTTAGGAGTCTCAGTTCATGCACTCTGTTTATTTAGCTTGTGCTGACACTTCACACACTGAAGCTTTCACTCATCTCTTAGTCGCAGTTACACTATTGTAGAACCATCTTCATATAGGATTGGGTACTAGCACAAAAGTACAAATAAACTCACGTTTTTATACCTTTGTATAAAGATTGCTATCTCTATCAGAGCAAAGGACAATCTATCTGCCTAAAAAGTATTATTGAGAGTTTGTACCTCAACCCATCTACTCTCCCTGAACTACCACTAAGGACAAAGCCTCATTGCCACCTAGATGGAAAACTTCTAAGTATTCAGAAAACTTTTAATCTTAGGCCCTTAGTTTTGGCACTCTACCACTTTACCTGATGACTGCAAACGGCATCTTCCCAAATCATGCCCTAGCCATGACTCTCTATTCTGTTCTAGTTTCGTGTTTTGCTTGTAACTCACTACAGCCAAATGGAAGAATACCAAGAAAGTAAACCAAGGATATGTATTGTAAAATTAGCGCTGATGCCTTCTACGCCTTTGTAACCTTTAAGGGTGTTTAAAGTAATAAAGGATGTGTGGGCATACAGTTGTCTACCAACTGTTCTTAGGAGCATGTAGGAACCCACAGGATTTTGATCCATAAATACTAGGCCAAAGTATGTTGCCTGATTATCATATAGTGTGAATCTTAGATAAAAATCCTACATCTTTCAGTCCTTGCAGTTGCATGGGAAGGACAGTCAGAAACTGTCCAAAATAATGTTTGATTCTCTCCTTTGCTACAGGAATGTTAACAGTTACTATATTTTATGACAAATATAAACAGCTTAGCTAGTCCCTCTGAAGCCCTAATTTCTCCTGTTATACTGCTTCATTCTGTCCTGAAATTTACTGCATAGAGTTAACTAGAGTTCAGACAGCTCCTGTCAGTAACATAACAGCTGTTTTACCATGTATTCATCAAGCAGTTCTACACAAGGAAATCCCTTATTAATCTATTTAAATGTTCTTTTTTCGGACATCCTCCACCTACACAGACTGGTTCCTGTGGAATGGTGTCTGAAAGTAGAACTAATGATAGCTACAAGGATGACTGACACAAGATTTCTTCCTTTTTTCTTACTCTTTGCACTGTTTAGTACTGAACTACAGGTAAGACACCTAGAATTAATTAATAAGCGTACAACTTTTCCTAAAGATAATTTCTGATACTGTAAGATGTGTCCATGGGATCATCATCAGTCCTAAAAAATAAATTTTGTGATAATAGAATTTGAAAGAGTTGAATACTAAACACTACCGATTAGTTCCTTAGCATAAAAATTTGCCTTTTTTTAAAGGGTGACTTTTAAATATTTGGTGAATATTTCATGTTTGTTCTGCTTCTTCTGTAGTACAGAGACAGACCAAATACAAACAGCTGAACACAGAGGACCAGAAAACTCCAAGAAATAGCATCCAATTTAAGCATCTTTCAAAATTGTTCTCTGCCCACCAAAATCAACAAAAAACAACCTTAGATTCTGATAGAGATGTTAATGACCTCCTTTAGCTGACATCTGAGACAAGTGCTTCACAGAAAAAGTCATGTTGAAGTATAAAGTGAATCTGTGCAGTTAATGAACTTCACATGATGTTGGCACTTGTTTTGGACTACAGATAATGTTAGTGTAGACATTCTTCTCTGTGGAAAAGACATGTGTAGTTAATAATCCCTTTTTTCTAGTTGTCAATCAATTCAACATGCATAAAATTTGGAACTGGTATCAATATTTAAGAATTGCTCTTCCTCTTCTAGGGCAGATGAGGTTTTGTCAGTACAATGGTTGGTCTGAGAAAGGATGATATAAAATGTAGCTCTTGTATGATGATCTTGCTCATCAGAATGCGAGAAGTATTAGTAAAATCTGTATTTATATGCCTTTACTTTTCTTCCTAGTTCTTTAACATTTACCATGTTCTGAACTAAACAAACTGAAACATTATCTATGATTCTATGATTCTATGATATGTTAAAATTAACAATAATTATTTTCAAGAAAAAATTCCAATTATACAGTGTATTTTCATCAATATAAAAAGGACACATACGATAAGGCTCTAAAATGTTTTAAAGAGCCTATTAGAAAAAAAGCTATTGTTTTTTTTTTCCAGAACATTATAATGTTTCAATGTGATGGAAGATATTTTTGTTTGTTTTGCTTGTATCAATATTTCTATTTTAATATGTTTCATATTTTTTCTTCCACAAAATTGTTGATAATTCAAATTTAAAATAGAAACTCATATTTAAATGTAGAAATATCTCACGAAATTATACTTCTACTTTATGGATGTCTATACAAAATATGAACTGAAGTCAATGAAACACAAAGATTTACATCTGAGGACCAGAAAAATCTTTTTAATATATTGTGCGACTTCTACTTAAGCAGATGAGTATTATATGCAGAGATTTTTTTCAGCAGCTGATAGATGAGAGCAGCAGCATATAGGTAGCTAAATAGGGACCAAAGGACTAAAGTAATTTATTTGTGTTATTATTTCAGCTTCTTCAAGGCTATTGCCGTTACTATTATAATTCATATTCACAAAAAAATAAACTGATTATTTTTCTCTACAAATTATTTAAAAAGCCATGAATATCTTTTTCATTTGTTGTCTGGGAGAATCCACTCACTTCCCATCTTCCGTAAAGCAATTATGTTGGTCACTCTTTATGCCACTTATGACCCATATATTTCTATCTGTAAAGTAAATCCCCACAGTATTGTATTGCTACAACCCTAAGACTTCTTTGCTGCAATTTCCAGGTTATATCTGTTTCTTCTACCACATCAAAGGTTATTATTTTGTCCCCTACCAAGTAATATGCCTTTAAAATTTCTTTTTGTACTCTCTTAAGTACACATTTTGATTCTATAGCTATTAGATAAAATTATGATTAGAAATATAAACTTTTATTTTCTCCAGGGGATTAGTCATTTTATTCTTAAGAACAAGTCAAAAAATAAAATGGACAAACCTTGGTTCTTTTCAGATTCAGTGTCATGTAATTTTCAGCTGGGTGCACTTGTTTCAGCACTATTATCCATTAGGTTACAGAATTATTTCAATTTAATTAAACTGCATTTAAGCCCAACACTCAAAAAACAGGGTCTGCAGGTCAGTTAAGGTTAGTAAAAATGGGGAATGAGAAGACTACAGCTTCCTCTTGTTTGTTCTTTATTTTCTCTAGATAAAACTGCTACAGCAGACAGTGATATTGCAACAGAATAAAAAAAAAAGCAAAGGCTAGGAAACTATTCAGTTGTAGAAGATGATTCAAGGTATCAAAGATTCCTGAGAGATTAGTATTAAGGGACCAGTTTACTCCTAGATGTAGTAATGCCAGTATTTTGGAGGTTATAAGTGAACATCAGGTATAGAAACACAGCTCAGAGATTAGATACTAAGTTAAGATGAAGGCACCCGATTTCAACTCTATTATCCTACCTAGACTGTCTCTCATTTCAAGAAATTAACTAATTCAGCACACCTAATTGTAGGGAACTATTCAGTAGTCCAAACATGGGTGTCTGATGCTATTTGTGATATATCCTTGTTGTTCTGGAGGGGCAGCTTAAGGCTGGAGAGGTTACTCAAAGGCCTTCCAAACAACAGTAGACATCTTCATGCTTACAGATTAAATACTTTCTTCAAGCTAGTCATCTAGGGTTCAGTTCAATTTCTCACACACCACCACTGAGTGCCACTGGAAACCCCTTGCAATCCAGCTCTCTTAAAAGTCAATGCTGAGCTGATTTGAGGAGGCAGTATCCACTCTCCACAATAACAGCCTATTCTAACAGGCTGAATCACTGTCTAGCAGCACCTCTGGGGCTCCCTGGCCATGCATGCAGCCTAAATGACTAACTGAAACTGAATGCTTAACTTCCTAGATGAGTAAAGGTGTATGAGATGAATGCTATTATCCTTTTTCTTTCCTGATGTTTCCGCTATCTTACCATAGCATGATACAAGGATAAATTCCCTGAAAATCCTAGCACTTTGGCAGTGATGAGTGCAGCATAAACCCTTGTGTGAAGATGTGCTCCTAAGTGAGAAAGGAAGAGAGATACCAGATAAAAATGTCTTTCCAAAATAGGAAAAAGGAACACTTAAGCTCAGATATATGGATTTGTTAAGTTTAGTGCTGAAGGTGACCAGCTAAGCTAAACAAAAAAAAGAAAGGCATCTTCTGTTCTGTTATGGTTTTTCACATCTCGATTTCCCCTTGGAATTGGTCACAGGATCACTTGGATAATATAAATATATGAAACCATTCACATTGCTCAAAGAAACTGGTGTACTTTTATGAGCAAGTGACACTTGATTATAGCATTTGCATATGCAAATAAGGGAATGGTTGTATCTGCAGTACACATATGCATTTTCCCTCCTTTAAAAATTTGACCAGCTCATTGCAATACATCTCCAGTGAGCTCCACAGGTTAACAAACCATACCAGATATTTTTTTGTTTGGAATCATAATTTCTCTTCACCTGAAGTTTTGTCTGTCAAAAGAAGGAAAGCACTAACTTTCAATTACACAGAATCACAGAATCACAGAATGTTAGAGATTGGAAGGGACCTCGAAAGATCATCTAGTCCAATTGCCCTGCCGGAGCAGGAACACCTAGATCAGATCACACAGGAACGCATCCAGGCGGGCTTTGAATGTCTCCAGAGAAGGAGACTCCACAACCTCTCTGGGCAGTCTGTTCCAGTGCTCTGTCACCCTCACCATGAAGAAGTTTTTTCTCATATTCAAGTGGAACCTCCTATGTTCCAGCTTGAACCCATTGCCCCTTCTCCTATCACTAGATGTTGCAGAGAAGGCCCTGGCTCCATCCTCCTGCCACTCACCTT
>NW_010108357.1:23275-41630 GCF_000699245.1 Pterocles gutturalis | reverse complement strand
CCCCTTCGTTCCTAGTTTAAAGACCTGTCCTTATACTATAATATCAAATAAGTTTCTAGAGGACATCTAGCACTCCTCAGCGTGATGGATGTAGCTACTTCTTCCATCCACTGTCTCCTGTTCTCTTCCATTACTCTTTCTTCTTTCATTTCAACTACCCTTTTATTAGGTTCTAAGGTTGTGTTTACACAGGATCACCACAGTTATTGGAAGGATGAGTCAAACCCACTTAGAAGGAGCGGTCTGCCTTCTTCAGTGCTGGTTGTTTGTAAGGGGCACAGCTCATCGTTGAGGAGTCAGCATAGTCACTACCTGGAGTCCCCATGGAACATAAGTTCTGAAATATTTAAGATGCCCTTCAGGGTCTGCCGTTTGTCATAAATAATGGAACTGTCAGCATCGAGGTAATGATTATAAAATCAGTAGGCAGACCATTCTCCCTAGTTTGGATCTCACCAAAAGAAATTAAAATGATCACAGGTCTGTAACAGCAGCCCATTGCATAAAACTTGTATGTTTGAGTTTCTTATTACAAAAATAAAAAAAATAAATAACATTAAGGGAAATGGCTGCATGAGGAAGGGAAGCAAGAGCAAAATTCTACCTAGGTTAAAAATTTGGTATTTCAAGAAAGACTCAATAAACATAGTAATAAGAGTCACTATTACAACTTCAAAAGGGATTAAGCTAATATAGAAATGGGATTAAAAATAGTTTTAACAGGATCAGAAAGTTGGTCTGCCTGTTACTTAGAAATGAACTAGTCTACACAAGAGTATGTTCATCAGGTAGTGCTAGGTTTATGTATAAAGCATGAAACTAAAAAAAAAAAAAGCACACAAAAACCCCAAACCACTGCTCCTATTTATAAGTGAAAACATAAATTAACTGGTTTAATTAATTGGTTTAAACTAATTGGTTTCTATCCTTTCTTTCTCCCAGTCATTGAGTGACACAGGTTAATAACATGTTATGTAAAAAACTTAATTTTGTCTTATTGATATAAAATCAGTTGCCCTTTAAATTCAACAATTCTTTGTTCTCATATTATGAAAAGGTATTTTAGCTAAACTGTTTATTACTCCGAATAAGTAACCTGACCTTCTTATTCATCTCTTCTTTACATTGAATGCCTCCAATCATCCCTGTATTCAAAAATCCTTCTAGTCACTCCCTTATTTTCTTAGAGCATCTCTGAGACAGGGTGATCAGAATAATATCTCATGAGTAGAATGGATTTGCATTCAAATCATACTCAGTCAGAGTCGTAGTGCCAGCCTGTGGAAGTAAGACTGGAACTAACAATGTGTCATCTATAGCAGCTTGTAATGGGTTCAGTGATATGTCTAGTAACGGGGAAAACTCCAGTGATTAAGTCTAATAACAATAATATTGGAAGTTAGCAAAAGGGTAGACACAGAATTAAAGCATGCAGAAATTCTACTCGGTATTAGGAGGAAAACAGAGTTGGAAAAACTGGCACCTATAAATGCTGCATGGCACTTAGAAAGGGCTTTTGCTTCCAGTGTCAAAGCATACGACAAAGTCTTTGAACTCTAAGAAGTTTTATCCACTTTGTCCTTTTATACTTGTTACATGTACTGAAACCAGTAAGATATTTTATATCATTTAGTTACTGATATAATTGCTCCACTTTTTAATTGCAAAACCCAATTTCCTATAAATTACATTCAGGAAGTTAAGACACTTTGTCTTAATATGTTTTTGTCTTATAATTAATTACGTAATCTTCTCCTACTGACATCAGCAAGGTGTTCAAGAAATACACTCACCAGAAACTGCATATACCTATTATTTTTAAAAAACATGCACTAATGCTATTAGAGCTGTTCTGCAAAAGCATGCCCACTTTATTATTCCCTGTTCCAGTTAGAGCTAGTCAGCTCTGCAGGGAAAACATAAACTTTTGCTGAAGAAAGATTGGCAGAGCCATCCTGCAGACAACATTCAAACATGATGGAACATGGAATTAGAAATTATGACGAGTTTAAAACGCTTGAGATTAAACATGCCAAGATCCATCTGTTCCTGTATCACCCCACCATCTGAAATTCCAAATGAAATCTGATTTTTTTTGTGCATTTAGCAAGGGTCATTAATCCCCAGCATTCTAGTTTTTATGTAAGTTTCACAGCTATATTCTTCTGAGAAGTTGTTTTAAATAATTTTTTAAATTATTCTTTATGTATCATAAGTCTAAAAGCATTACTAGCATCGTATTTAAGTTCTGCATTGGGTATGTTACAATGAAAGGCAACTCAAGAATGTGTTATCAAAACATATTACAGGTAAATTTTGACAACTGAATATTTTTATTGCAGAAGAATCTATGTGTTTATAGTTTCAATTCCCAAACCTAAAATTAAATGTGCTGGCACACCTGTAATTTTAAATGTTAATTTTCAGGGTGGTTTGAGGTATTTTTAGTTCAGGTTTTTGTTTTTTTTTTAAGCAAAAAAAAAAAAAAAGTCAGAAGCACTGACTGTATTTCTTCGTTCTTTCACTTCCTATTTTACAGTATTAAGCAATACCTAAATTTTACATGTATACACACTTACACACAAACACACATGCAGACACACACACACACAACTTTACTTTTAGGTAACTGGCTTTTTTTCCAAGGAATCACTGTTCTTTTTAAGCTATTTTTTAAAAAGACTGGTTCCTTATTTTTCATGTGTTTTCAAGATCATTCTCATTTTTTCCTGTTAACATTATTGGAACCAGCAGAATATTATTTCAGGCTTGTTCCACAACTCATTCCTTTCAGCTGCTCCTAATGTCATACGGTTTACCTGTCTTGGGATAATCACTGTACTGCAAATAATTTCTCTGGCCAAAGATACAGCACATTCCATCCTGTCTCTCTTAATGAAGAACCGTACATTATTGTATGCAACGGATGGTATTTTATCATAAATAGGATTTGAGATGTAAGCCAAGCTGTCATATTCAGTTTCCCTTCTGAAAAATTGTATTAATTTTTCAAAAAGAAGAAAAAAAAATTCATTTATACTGAGCTAGGCTCCCCAGAATTCTCTCAGTCTGGACTCTAATGCATCTCAAGGATCCAAATTAAACATCAGAAGTTCAATACATGAAAATTTTTGTTCAGGTATAGTTTGTAAGAGGAGGTGTTGGAAACCTAATCATCCTTATTATTTACACTTAGGAAGAATAATTAAATGAAAAAAGCAGAAGCATTTTGAAGTACATGAAGCTCTTGATATTATGAAGGTTTTCACTAAAAGACAAGCCCCTGTATGCCATAAAACCAGCTAAATTAACTTTTCCTTGCATTATAAACCTCCTCCACCTGAGATGCACAAGCAATGGACTGGAGAGTGTTACTCTTACAGAGACAACAGGTAACCTAGAAAGTTTCCTCTGAAGCAGCATCACATCAGTCGGATGCCTACTGTAAAGTGAAATACAGTGCCTGCCAAAACTGAAGACTGTTGCTCTACAGATATCTTTCATCCCAAGAGGCTTGACAGAAGCACTACATACCCTTCAAAGGAAAAACTTTAGCAAATTTCTCCTGAGATTTTTTTCTCTATCTTGAGGAATATACATATATTGTGGAATATATATATATTCACATATTTTATGTGTGTCTATGTGTGTGTGTGTATATATATCTCAATGGCTGTTCTGTTCATTAATTTAATAAATATATTTAAAGTGTAATCATACTAGACTGAAGGCTGACAGACTTTCACAGAAAATTCAGTTACCCAAATGAAGATTTGCTATGCTGCAATCATTTGTGTTTTCCTTACAGTTTCTCAAATGCATGACAGGAAAGCTTGTATTTGTTTCTCTACTTTTTCAGAACTTCACTCTCAGCTGTATAACTCTATGATAGTATATCTTCTATCATGTTATTTTGCTTAAAGTACCACCTTCTACCTTTCATTCCATTTTGTATTGATTTTGCATTTTAAACACAATTCATCATTATTAAGAACTGTCTCTAGCAACCACTCCGCCAAGACTACTTTCTGTTTCCTGCATACTGATTAAGTGCTAGAGAACACAGTAACAGACTTAGGGTTGAGAAGCCTGGTTTTTTTCTTATAGGGCACACATCACTGGGAATTAAAAACAGTTTTAAAAGATGTGTACACTTATACTTCATTCATTGATCACCATGCACTGAGTCTAGATTTACCTAATTTTGTACAATGTCAATATACTTCCTTATTAAAAAAAAATAAACACTATTAAGTCACTTCATAGCAACACAAAAGCAAACTGTTTTTCATTTAGCAGATATGACTCTAATTCTTATGCAGGGACCATATTGAAGGAAGCATGAGAAACAACAGAAAAAAAATTCTCAAAAATTTGAAAAGGCAAAGCATACAAATAACACACATCATAAATTATTTAGAGTCGTCATAAAGAACACTTTCTACATGCAGATTAAAAATACAAAAGCCGCTCTACTGGATCAAACCAAAGCCCAACACCCCTTTTCCAGCAGTGGCCAAAAGTGAATGCCTAATGAAGAGCACAAAAAGAAAGGATGCCTCCAAGCATTTGTGACCCTGCAACTAAGAGCCAGACATAATTTCTCAGGGCAGCCTGATACATAGTGGTGTCCTCTCACAGTCCTTCTGCCTACTGTAGAGCAGAAAATTTCTTCTTAATTGGATAGTCAGGCATTAAGCCTGAAAATAGCAATGCTTCCTAGCTCTCCTAGCACAACTAACTAGAAAAATACTTAAGCTAGCACACCAGTTCAGAGGCTGTTAAAAATAAAAACAAACTTATCCTCTATTTAGGTTTCATATGTATGTATAATACGTATGTATATATTTTATTTATTTATTTCTAGATTAGATAGTTTATCAAATTAACTACAGAGAAGAATAGGAAAAAGTGGAATTGATAAATTAAATACTTAAGATGATGTGGAAATGATGTAGAGGGAAAAAAAACTGAAAAAATTAAACAACTTCAGTGAACTAAGATCCCCAAACAACATCCCTTAGTATTTTTCCTGAAATACAAAAAAAAGCAAGATAACAGCTACTCATGCCTTCAAGAGAAATACATATAAAAACTAATCTCTTCAACCAGACAAATTTTCTTGAAAAATTCATGTCTCAATTCAGGCAAAAGAATTCCATTTCTAAAGCTACTCAAAAGACACAAACAATTTAAGAACAGCTCAACTAATAAATTTTCATCTTTTCCGCAATTTGGACACACGGCAGGCTAGCAGTTGAAAACAAATCAAACGTTAAGACAGGCAAAATGAGGGCTGGCAGTACATAAAAGAAATGCTTCAATACCGCCGAAAAAAGGTTTAAGTTTTGGGGTTTTTTTCCCAATACCAACATGTTTTCGCCTGTACAGAATTTTAATCTGAGATACCTTCATACACAGAAAACCTGTAACTTTATTAGTTGTGGTTGTTCACTTTATGAAAGTTTAGAAACATCACACTAACTAGGAAGAACAAAGAAAAAAAAAAAACCACAAACAAGAAAACAACAACAATCCTCTTACTCAAGTTAATCTGTGTAATGTCTACTTGCAATGTCTAAATGCATTACAAACAGCAGGTCTCAAAACTATGTGTGACTTTGGCCAAAAGGAAAACCAGTAGCAAAACAGTATTACAGGACCTTTACACTTGGTGAAATATATCAGCTGATAGACATGAGGTTTTTAAACACCAAACATCAGTGTTTGAAAATTGTAATTCAGAACCATAAATTTGGGGATGTTGAGGTAGAATACTTGTCTAAATCAAACCATAGAAGCCAGGTTTGCCTCCGTTCTCACTTACAAACAACCAAATAAATAAAACCACAATTTAAGCTACCACTTCCCAGCCCCTTCAGTCTGTAGTCTCTTGATCACTTTAAGGCAAAATAAACCATCACTGCTGTTAAAAAGAATTGATCTTGTCCTCTGTACAAACCCCAGCCGCCCCTGCACACCCCCTTATACCAGCACGAGTCTTCATTCAGTCACACAATGAAACAAATTGAGAAATTGATCTACGTTCAATTAACCAAGATGAAAAAAAAAAAAAAACCTTCCCAGGGAGATGCATTCAGAATTGCCTTCACTGCTTCCTGATTTATCTCCCCAGTTCTCCCAATAGAAGGAAAAATAAGTTAAAACCACACTTCAGGACCTTTCAGCATGACATCAGCCGTACTGCTCCACAGAACCAGAAACAGCCCTGCCTGAAACAAAGTGCTTCATGTTTGTTACTGGTAGCAGATGCAAAGCTATCAAACTTTGGGATCAATGGGACATTCATTTGGAAAACCACTTCTGTGGCAACTGCTTCAGATATCTTACTTGGAATACAGCTGGATGAACTGACTGACACTGTCACTTGGGTGGTCAACATTATAGCAAGACTGACTCCTACAGTACCAAATACACGTTCAGAAATAAGCTGCTCTCGTGTAACAAGATGGTTTCTCAAGATCTGGGTTGTTTATAGGCACAATGTGATACAGCCAGCCCTTGATACACAGGAGTACCCAACACATTCTGCTTGTGTCCCAATAGTCTGAAACCATTTTGAAGCTATAAAACCAGTAAGACTACCCTGACAACTGTCACAGGGACAGGAATTACGAGAGAGCAACTGTCAGCTTTGCTGGGCTGCTCACACTCAAAAATCACACAATACAAGCTAGAAGTAGCCATGAAACAGGCACAGGCAAGGTGTATTCATAAAGACATGACAGCAAACCTCTAAAATGTACAGGAAGACCTTCTCCCTCTGGAAAGCAAGCCTTGGCAGTAATTAAAACCCCAGTGACTTCAAGTAAACTTCAAGGTTTTCACCATGATTTAGGGAGTCTGACAATTTACTGCAATCCTAAGAAGTTGAGCAAGTTTAGAGCAAGTTGTAAAGAGGTTGATACTGTTCTGGTATGATGCAGCTCAAGAACTAACCATTTGTAGAATTACAGACATCAGCCCTGTTGCATCTGTAAGGGACTATTTGCAATGGCAAACCACAGAAAGTCCAAAACAGCAGGACTGTCAACAGGCCTGGTTCCCGCAAACTAAAGATCGTTTGTGCGAGACAGATGGACTGTAACATAAAAATAAGCATTCCAAGATGAACAGATCTAAAAACCAAGCTCCCACATCTGGAATTATGTAAGAAGCTGATCCTGAGCTTCAGAGAAAGCCAACATGGAACTCAAAAGGTAGACATTTTGCATCCAAGATACTCCAGAGAGGAAAGAGCCCTGTTTTTAAATCCCTTTCCATCTTCTAAAGAAGCTTATAACAATCACAACACTAAAGTGGTCAATGTAGGCTTGGTCGAGTTCCCACAGAAGAGGAAGAGAGGGGTATTCACAACTAGGGGTATTCACAACTTTTTCCACCATGTTTCCACCAGAATGCAGGACAAGGAGTGGACATGCCCTGTAAGTCCCCAGGCCCAGCTTGAGTAAATAAGCACTCAAGAGTGCAAAACTGAATACGGACAGGCACACAAAAGATAAAAAGAAAAATCATCATTACCTTATAGCATATTCATGAATATAAATTACTAAGTCAATCCCTTTGAGGCTTTAGGACAGCAAAACAGTATTTCCAATCTAGACAAGTCTATAATACACCTTTCTTTTCCAGTAAGGCTCCTCCTGGACTACTCACACATTTTTCAGATGCCTGTCCAGAGACAGTTTAGGACCCATAAGGCCAGAAGGATGCAAACCATTTCTTCTTTGTCAGTTTATCCTTCTGAATCCTCAAGGTCTTGCACTGCTCAGCTTAGTGTTTCTACATGTAGGGAGGAATCTCCCTGTTACAGAGCAGCCTATCATTTGGTAAAAGCCTAAGCTGAGATCAATTGCCCTCGGGGTGAAGAGAGCTAAAAGGAGAGGCCTCATGCTAAATATGTTTTAACTTGGAGTTTTTTTTTATTATTTTTCCTTTCTGAAAATTCAAGTAGTATTTGGTACTCTGGTAATGACTACATGCTGTCAGATTTAAAAATCCTTTAATTAAAAATTAAGATAAAAAAACAGACTATAGTTAAGACTAAGACTGACCAAAATTGTTATTCATTACTCTAATTTCTAAGGAACAAGTCTTTATCAACATTTTTGAGGATCACCCAAAAACACGCCCTCTACTTTCCAATTTTAAAATCTGAATGGATTTTTTTCCTGTGTAATTATGCAACCCCAATCTGCTTCATTCACTTTTTTTTGTATATACAAAAAAATATGCCTAAGAATTGCACCACAGCAAAGCAGAGTATACCTACCTACACAGAGCCTTTGTGATCTTAAATTCTCGTGAATTCAAGGACTGAGACTTTATACTCTAATACGGTTGTCACAATGTAGTCAGCAAAAGGCCACATATTTAACTTCCAGTTCAGTCTGTTTTCTAAAGACTGGAAAAATACCAGTCAATGTACGAGGTCTGAGATGAAGCCTTTTCAAAAAAAGTGTTAGTGGCTTTTCAAACTCAGCAATTTGCAGCTGAATTTTTTCCCTGTGGAATTGGGGTCAAATTGGACATGAAAATTAGTTTTTTCCTAAAAGTCTCCTCTCCATCATGAGGACAAAGCTCATAAATGAAGATATCAACCCTGTTTTCTTGCAGCTATATCAAAGATGATACAGAAGAAGATTACTATACATTTCTTGAATACCACCCTTTAAAAAGAACAACATTTCAAGTGCCAGCTTCTTCAGAGACATCAGAGACATGTAACAGCCAGCACCAAATCCTGGCAAGCTAAGCAAGTGCACATCACCTGCCTATGTTAGTTACTGCAAAGTTTGAAAGGCAAGACAGCCTAGCTTCCAGATCACAAGGTCCAGACCCCCTCGGCAAACAGTCGACAACACGCAACATATCACTTTTCTTTTTAACGGAAGAAGCTGGAAAAATATTACCAGTAAAAAAATCCCACAGAAGTTGCTAAAGTACAATGGAGAAACTTTTTTTTACTACCAAAAAGTACAATTTAATTTGAAGAGTAACTCGTCTGAAGTCACACCTTGTAATTTTCCTAAGTACATTTCATGTTCTCTGTAATTCAGCTGCTACCTGTATTATACCATTGTGCTAGCACAAAGAAAAGAAGAATATTTTCTCCTTACCTCTCTGCCAGACTTTGCTGGAATCTGCCCTTGAGTCTCCCTCAATTTGCGTGCATTATCAAGTTCTGCTTGAAGTTTTGAAGCTAACTCCTTCAAAGAAAGTGGTAGTACTCCGTTAGTTTAACCATTTAAAACTTTTAGAGACCTTTATATCAGAATTAACTCTTCATTCCATTTCTACATGTTTTTGATACATTATTTTAAACTCTAATGACACAAAAGACTAAAGAAAACATGTCAACATAGTTTACACAATTCTTTAATGGAGATAAAATTTTAAAAAATATTCAGACCAGAGGTACCTAAATTATAGAAACACAGTGATAAAAACATCAGAAAAAATATGCTTAAACATTATTCAGTTACACTAACAAATGTTTTGTGTAGGTAAGCATAGATGATACTTGATGTGTAGGAAACTAAATAAGGAAGCCTGAACACACCAAGTGTATAACCTTTCCAGGTTATGGTACATATCCCTCTTTTTATTTATATAAATACACATATGCAAAATGAGAACTGTTGACAGTTTCGTGCAAATTGGTTTTGATGTTCTTGCTCTCTCATCCATCTGTTTAGTAAACAAATACAAGCATTTCAGAATGTCTTGGTTTGCTAAGAATTGCCAGGTGACAACCTATCAGTCTGTAAGAAATACAGCCATTTATACTCTGACGACTTTGCCAGTTTCATTGATTGGATTCCAACAATCAAGCCTGTACTTGCTACCCCAAAATTAAGTCATTTAATCAACACCAAGCAGAAAGTCAGTACAAAAATAGATTCAGAATTAATTTCTCCCACATGGTCAACCTTGAGCTCCAGCCACCAGGATATGCTGTTACATAACCATCTGTTCTGGTGTGTGGGGATGAACTTGTTTAAACCAGCTACATTTGCAATCTGATCAGCAAAAATCTATTAAAAAACATGTAAATAGCAACAAGGTAACGACAAGTTATTATTTATACTGCTGTGTTTCTGTTTTGTTTTTTGTTTGTTTTTTAACCAGGCTAATTCAGACTGCATATGTAGAAAAATGTATATATAAAATTAACAGTAAGATTGTAATGTTGGGTTGTGCTACATGATTTTGGCCAAAACAAAACACTGGAGTTGTGGGTGCCCCGTCCCTGGAGGTGTTCAAGGCCAGGCTGGATGAGGCTTTGAGCAACCTGATCTAGTGGAAGGTGTCTCTGCCCCTGGCAGAGGGGTTGGAACTTCGATGATCTTTAAGGTCCCTTCCAAACCATTCTATGACTCTATGATATGATTCTATAATAAAAAAAGAATCACACTCTCCCCACAGAACCTGTATAGTTGTATTCAAATTACTCTTATTCAGTTACTGTCAGGTCAAAAAGAAAAAACCCACACTTGTGCCCAAACTTTAATTTGGACAATGTGATTGAAGCTAGCAGTAAGACAAAAACATTTCAAAATTTTTGCTGCTCTCCATGAGAGTCTTTGAAAAACTTTCCCCTCCCTTGTACTTCACAGCAACTAGTGTACAGATAGCTTCAATCATTTTCCCATGTAGGAAAATGTCTTAAAATAATATCTTAAGTGACTAATTCCAGTCCCTCACAAACCTATCATATAATTACAGCCATAAAGATATGTTCTCCTCACTAGTGTATTTTTTTTAATACTAACTAGAAAAACTACAGATTAAAACATGGAGGCATTTGTTTAAATTTTTAACGCTCATTATATCTTAGCACAAAAAACACTGCTTGAAGTTACTTTTAATTATCTTTTTAAGTTGATAAGATTTCAAATGGACAAGATTTCTAGAAAAGGTGTATCTGTTCACATTTTATAAAGCTTCATACATACACTTGTGTCTAAAGTATGTGAAAAATAATCCACAGAATCATATCATAGAATCATAGAATGGTCTGGGTTGAAAAGGACCTTAAAGATCATCTAGTTTCAACCCCCCTGCTGTGGGCAGGGTTGCCAACCACTAGAGCAGGCTGCCCAGGGCCCCATCCAGCCTGGTCTTGAACGCCTCCAGGGATGGGGCATCCACAGCTTCTCTGGGCAACCTGTTCCAGTGTCTCACCACCCTCACAGTGAAACATTTCTGGCTAATATCCAACCCAAATCTCCCCTCTCTTAGTTTAAAACCATTCCCCCTAGTCCTGCCACTATCAACCCCTGTAAACAGTCACTCCCCCTCCTGTTTACAGGCTCCCTTCAAGCACTGGAAGGCCGCAACGAGGTCTCCCCGGAGCCTTCTCTTCTCCAAGCTAAACAAGCCCAGTTCCCTCAACCTTTCCTCATAGGAGAGGTGCTCCAGCCCTCTGATCATCTTTGTGGCCCTCCTCTGGACCCGCTCCAAGAGCTCCACGTCCTTCCTGTGCTGGGGACCCCAGGCCTGGACACAGTACTCCAGATGGGGCCTCACAAGAGCCGAGTAGAAGGGGAGAATCACCTCCCTCTCCCCGCTGGCCACCCCTTTTTTAATCCATAATACAAAACTGCTTTGAAAAGAAAGTATTTATAAAATTGACACCTTCTCCAAACAAAATTTAGATTATGCCATAGGGGCTTTGACAAAGACCAACACCATGTCCTAATCCAGCAATAAATTCTTATACCAAACATCCTAAAACTTCCCACAAATCGAAGAAACAATAGCTCTCAGAAAATATTAATTTGGCACTTGAAGTCGTAACATGTCTTATTTATTATTTCTGAGTAATGCAGATTTTGGTGCAAATATTCTGTCACAAGAGGCAAGGTAAGCAGTTGCACTAAAAATTAATTTAAAAAAAATACAAAGGCTCATCGTGATAGTATTCGCTTCTAAAATACATTATTATATTCTTCAAAAAAATTCAGCAACACTTCCTTAAGAGCAGCTATTCAGAGCAAGCACTTGTAAAACATAGCTTAAAAACTAACAGACTATGACCTTGTTATAACTGAAACTTTCAGGCAGTACTACTGAATTCAATTAATTCATTCCAGCTTTAATGTAATTAAAAAAAAAAAATACTTCCAGCGTTTAGTGTGTTCCAAAAGAGTGAAATTCTTGGTCCTTCAGGTTGTTCTCTGAAACAAGCCTCTTAAACCAACATTAAGGCTGCAGCTGTTTATCAGCTCCATGGACTCAGTCTCATTCAGGGCAAACGTTTGAGTAACTGACTGCAGAGCATTACATAATTGTTCTCATTGCAGAGCTGGATGCAATGGCCTACAGGGTTCCTTTCAGGTTTATATTTCCATATCATAATCAACAAGTTATGTTTATACAGCAGAGCTACGGACCACAAGCATATACTTGTGACAAGGTTGATGAAATAAAAGCTCCATACACTGTCTACCTTGTAACAGACTGGGAGCTTTTTAGTTTTTATCTGCTCCCTGCTTAATAAAAAGACATTAAATCCTACAAAAAAGGAAGAGAACAACTGTTTTTGGACATGCTGCTTAGCCTAAAAACCTGGGGACCCAAATCCTCTATTCTAGTCTATGAACCATTGCATTTAAAGAAGAAGTTGCAGTAAAAGCAGTATCTTCAAATCCTACCTGATCAAATTTTGCAGGACTTAATTTGCTTGAATCAATACATTTTTCTTTTTTTAAACAAATAAATCACTGTGAGCTTTAAAGAAAAGTTTTGGTAAATCTTGCAAAGACATTACCATGTCTCCCATGAGTTCTGCTTTCACAATCCTCGCTCCCAGTCTGTTCATCTCCTCTTCACTAAGGACCCGAGGCGGCTCATCCTTTGATGTATGTCTGTAAAACACCAGCAGCACTAAACCCACAGAAAAGCAATGCAGTATTCACCTGTGTAACTAAGCATTATATTGCCTACTATACTGGTACATACGCTCCTATTGTCAAAATAATTGCTAACAATATATTACAAAAATATATTTGCAGTCAGAAGTTGCCAAGGACTCTGAAACCAAAAACCTTGAATAAATTTTTATGAGGTATGTTTCTTTTCACTTTTGAGATCAATTAAAATAAAAAGCACTATCTATTAACATTTTCTCAGCATAAAAAAAAACAGTCAAGAGCCATTAGCAGGTATAAGCAGACGAAAAGCAAGGAGAAGAGGAGCAGAAAGAGTAATTTAAACTCACTCTGCAACCATCCTTTCTGGCTTTGGTCATGCTTTTACTTCTCAGCTCCAGCAAAATCACCCATTTCCCAGTTGTTCTACTCTATGCCAAGTGGCCTTTCATCTCTTGAAAACTACTTATATGCCTATACTTATCCACACACAGTACAATCTTTGCTTCTAAAGACGTTATGGCTGATATGGTAGAGTTTCCATGGAAAATTAACTAGTACCATTTTTAAAAAATGAAGTCTCCCTAGAGAAGCTACAGCTAGTAATAAACAGTATTGTATCCTAACTTTAACGTAAAAGGTTGGTGCATGAGTTCTTATAATAAATAAGGTCTCTAAGAATTAATGCAAAGAGGTATCAAACAAGTTCAGCTCTTTTTCTCTAACTTTCAGACAGACTAAATACAACTAACTCTGAAAGTAAAATATGCAACACAAGAGAGTCACAAGAATACAGTTGTGATACTGGTCTCTGCTATTAAAAAAGAGAGAGAATTCGCTCGCTACTCAATATGGTCAAACCCTGTAGGATTTGAAGAATGGAAGAACTTCGAAGATGGTGTCATCTTTAACTGCCAGATCTCCCCAGTACTGAGGAAACTACCAAAGTTACTTTTATCTGTCTTGAAGATGCCCAATTCAAAACCCAAAAACTCAGCTGAAACATTTACATCAACTTCATCTGAAACAGAACCTTCAAAGATTAAGTTCTCACTTCTCCTTAACCTGTATTTTTTCAAAACAAGGCAGACTACTTCTGTAAAGGGAACAAGAGAAGTTTATTACTTCATACACACTTTTTAAAGCAGTGTTAGTGCTTGAAACATTGTTTAAACTTTTTGAGACTAGAGACATTGTTTTGTTTTGCTTTTTATCTTGTCTCAAATCAAACTCTGAGGCAGTCACATTATTAAGTGTGATTTTTGGCAAATGCTAGATGGATGGACATTTCCTTTGGGGAGATCCCTTGGACATCCAATTAGCACTTTTAATTAACCTGTGTCATAACTGTCCAAAACACTTTGATTTATAGACTGAAGAAACTCTGTGTTTTAGAAGGGATAAAACTTAAAAGATACATTGTCAGCATGAGAGATAGGGAACTGAACCAGCAACACCTATTAATCCAAGCCTTCACGTCAATGAAGATTTACTTTTTGTGACTGACTGAACAGCACTGAAACATGACGTGTGTTACAAGACTTGCAACTTCAGGAGGAAGAAGAAAGTAGCATCATATAAATTATTTCCAGCAGACAACGATGTCACATATCCAAAGCTGGTATGTTCCAAGAGCCAGAATTTTCTACAAAATTCTACAAAAAAAAAGACAATTCCCACTGAAGGAAACAGGAAGACAGGTCATACCCTATCTCAAACACACAGAAGCTTAGGAGTTAAGACTTGTCAGCTTAAAAGAACCTGGAAATAAGTCAATAAGCAGAGGCTATATGGTTTTCCAGGCCTAAGTAATCTCTACTTTACTAATAAATCAGCTCAGTAATTGTATTGACTAAGAAACACAATTAAAATATCAAAGAAGATGCACAACTGGGTTTAACAGTACTAAAACAGAAAACACATGCAAAAGAAAATATCAGCTAAATAGTTTCTATGCTTAGCTCTCTTTTGTGAGGAAAAGAATTATCTTTTCTATCATAACTGAATTCTTTAAGCCAACCCCTTCCGTACACAGCCTAGCTCTGTCCAGTCACAATTAGCATTGCACTTAATCATGTGGTAACCAAATGCTAAAATGTACAGGTTTTGTACTTGCAATTAAAAAAAAAAAAAGTGATTCACTAATATTTAACAAAAAAGAAAAAAAAAAAAGACTGTAAAGGAGTAGTTGCTTCTTTGAAGATAACAATAATGAGGCAACAGTATCACTAATTTCTGCTCAATAATTACATGCTCTACCAGGTCTGGCTAGCATGGAATCAATGTTCTTCATAGCCACCCGTACAGTGCTGTGCTTTGGACTTCACTGCTGACAGTGTTGAGAACACACCAGTGTTTTGGCTGTTGCTGAACAGTGCTTACACAGCCTCAAGGCTTTCTCTGTTTCTCTGCAACCCCCAGCAAGTAGGCTTGGGAGGGGACACAAACAGGACAGCCAACCCAAACTGGCCAAAGGGCTATTCCATGCCACATAACGCCATGCTCAGCAGTAAAAGCTGGGGAGTGCAGTCTTTCCAAACTAGCTGCTGCTCAAAGACTGGTTGGGCATCAATCTGCCCATGGGAGGTGCTGAGTGAGTGACTACCTTTGCATCACTGGTTTTTGTCTCTTTCCTTCATTTATTAAACTGCCTTTATCCAATACATGAGTTTATCCTCCCTTTCGCTTTTCTGATTCCCTCTGCAGGAAGGGGAACGAGCGAGCAGTGGGGTACACGCTTAACTGCTTGATGAGTTCAACCCACCACACAGGCAAAGCAACACCCAGCTCCCCCTGCCTCCCCAAATAAAATATAAATAAATAAAGCAAATAAGAACAAGGTGCAGGGTCTTCATGTGGTGTCTTTCATTTTCATTCTGGATCATCAACAAAATTCTCCCATTGTTAGTAGTTCACTACAGTTAAATAAAGTATACTGGATGTCAGAACTCCTATTTGCCATCAGCTGTATGATACAGCTGTTAGATCTTGCTTTCTCCTTCTGTAAGTCATGGAGTCAACAAAAGTGAGAAAGAAAGTAGACTTACTAAAGGGTTACATGGCATTTACACAGATTATTTGCTGCTAAACAGTGAAGTATTTGTTTGTTGTTTTTTTTTTTTAAAGTGCATGATATGTAAGATGAAGGATAAGACTCTAACCAAGCATAATAGTGCCTTTTTTATATGCACAAAAAAGCAGCTTCTTAACAGGGTGGGTTTTTTCCAGACATATGGTTCTGAGCATATATTTTCATGGAGCCTGTGCCTGAACTGCAGTGCAGATGCACTCTACCAGATGCTCCCAGTGCAGCACCCTCCTTACATGAATACCTATGTTTCCTTGCAGAAGCCAAAGCACTACCCAAGGCAGGCACAAAACAATTGTGGATTGTGCAGACTTCGAACCTAAATGAAGTTTTGAACAAACTAGGACTCAAGACCTGAGGAATCTCATAGGCTCCAGCTGAGACATACTGTGAATCATTCTAAATCAAGTTTACAAAGTGCTTTTAAGTGGTAGACATCAGGCACTTCAGGGCAATAACTATTTGGGCAATATCTGGAAAAATTAAAAGGATTAGCTAAGTTCAAATGTCTAATAACGTCTCATACATCACAGGTTTTCTGCTACAAGATCTTTTTTTCAGAGTAACTCAAACAGCTATAAATAGATATTTCTTATTTTCCAGCAAAGAAACATCTAGGCAAATACTAAAATAAACAAAACAAAACATAACAAACACTATGGGACTTCCCATAGTGCATACAAACTATTCAAGTTAGAATTGGGAACTACTCCTGCCACAATGTGTATTTAAATTCGTGCTTTTAAAAAAAAAAAAAATTAGACTGAGTGAAGATCATGCTAACAATTTCTCTTCCTGGTATCAAAGAAAATGTAAATTTCATTGGTTTCTATCAAATCGAAAATATAACAAGTAAAATCTGGCAAAAATACCCAACCTGTACAGCACAAAGAATCATGTAGACTCAGCTGCCTGGTTTTGGTTAGTCATGCAGTACTCATTTCATGCACAATTTTTCTTTGCAGATACCTCCCTGTGTATTTGCAAGTACTACATGTAGGTACTCTTAAATAAAATAAATACTTTTAAGGTATAGTCTTGTTACTAGAATCCAACAATTAAGCATTAAAATGTAAATCCTGCTATAAGAAGTTTTTTTCTGCAAATAACTGACATAACCACATAAGAAACAAGGAATTACACTTGATCATATTTCATCAAATGCTGTTTCTAACAAAATCATATCATCCTGCTTACATACTCTGGACAAGAACATTTACTTGTCCAGCTTTCCCAAGCAATTAAATAACACTGCCGTAACTCTAAAATACTTTTACATATGCTTACCTATTATTGGGAAGACCCATAGAAAACCATTCATAGCAATAACTACACTACTCGTATCACTGGAAGAACCAAGAAGCTGGTAATACTTGAGAACAGGTGGCCTCAAGTAGAACAAAAGCACAGCTGTCTACAACTTACTTTTCTGACCACCTCTACGTACTACTCTCCATTGTCTTTCCTTAAAGCAATCAGACAAAATAAAATTCCTACTGCAAATTACTTCATACTTCTCTTACCATTCCTATTAATATTTTCTCATTTACACAGAAAAATACACTTTTCTAATCAATACCTTCTATTTTTCATATGCTATAACTTTAGCCTAAGAGTTCATCTCACAGGTGGCAAACCTGTCTCTGCTGTATTAATTATTTCAGGCTTTAGTCAGCATTTTCTAACACAAAGTTTGTCTCTTCTAAATTCAGCAAGAGATGAGATATTGTTTTGCAAATTTTTTTGCCTAGGAGGCCAATTTTACTGCAGTGTGAACTAACATTAGAACGAAGCAGTAAAATAAGGTATCATTAGCAATTCTCAAATATGCTGAGGAGACAGGAGAAGCAGGAGGTGTTCATTATACTTCTACAGTGGTCTGTTTCAGCTGCTTCTAGGGGAAAGGCCAGTCTCCCCCTAACTAAAAAGATCTGATATTATCAGATCTAACACTATCACAAAGATAGAGTTGAATAATACAACCAATAGGAGACAAGTAAAGATGTTTGTAAAATACCTAGAACATGAGGTTTTACTGTCAGATAATGTTTGTTTCTTCTCAGGGATATCGCTTGGGTAATCCTGTTGTGACTTCTCTTCTTCATTACTTGGAGTTCTTTCCCAACCACTGTCATCGATTTGTTCCCTAGTACCTGATGATTTTTGATCAGACATTAATTTCTCATTGTTATCTTCTGTGTGTGTTTTGGTCGACAGCTTAATATCCTCTCTAGGTTTTTGGAAACGGCTGCTCAAAGAGCTATGACCCAGCAGTCTGGAAGAGGACTGATGTGACTTGTAGCCTCTAGGTGCACTGTAAGATGATAAATCATCTTCAGAGGGTTTCAGAAACTTGTGTTTCATGTTGCTT
>NW_010108357.1:0-23244 GCF_000699245.1 Pterocles gutturalis | reverse complement strand
TCTTTCCCTGACTTCGTTTTTCATCGGAGTGTTTTTCTGCTTTGAAGCTGTAGCCTCTCAATTCTGAGTCCGTGCTACTGTGTCCACGTTCTTGGTCTTCTCTTGCCATATCTCTTTTGTAACCTTTGTCATCTTGCACCCATCCCTTGCCATACTTCTCCCTAGTACAGCCTCCAGACATGTTCCTGTTTCTATCATCTTCATCTGGCATCTCCTTTTTCATATACTGTTCTTTCTTCTCTTTGTCACTTTCTGAATAGTCAGTTTTCTTCCATCTTCCACTTCTATGATAATTTTCCTTTCTGGATGCAACTTTTTCAGCTTCTTCTAGTCGTGACTGAAATGCCTCCATTGACTATAAAAAAGAATAAAAAAAAGTCATACTGCTTTTAAGATCATGGGGTATCGTGAAGCTCCCTACAAAGCACTACAAAAAAGGCACCATTCTGTGAAAATGAGTCACTGTGCAAAGGGCAAGGCATGAGCCATGGAGTGGAAAGGAAGACCTGTACAAAAAGGGAACTTATAGCCTCGTGTCTAAGATGTTCTGTTGGGAAGGCCTTCTGATCCCTTCTCGTGGACTATTTTTAACTTTCATCCAGCAGCTCTCATGTAAAGTGCTAAAGCACTCCTGGTAACAGGGATCAGAGCCTCAAAACTGTCTCCTCCTGGCAACCTGGAGGTTAAGGGCTTGAGCTAAGGTGAAAGGCTTCCTCTTTCCTGCTCATGAACTTTGCATTTACGCTCACCAGATGCTCAGCCAATGGACATTCCCACTAAACCATTTTACAATCTAGTTAAATTCTTAAAACACAGGAGAGTGGGTTCAAAATCTTTAGCTTAAAACAGGCTTTGAACCCCTGTCTCTGGCTTTCTGGATAAATACTCTATCCATTAGGCAATTATGCAAAATGTGGAATTTTCCTCTCCCCTCTTTTCAGATGAATTAAAAGCCACCATTACTTTTTTTTTTTTCTCCTCAGAAAATTACATACTGAAGCAAATCAGGCAGAGATCTCTTTTGCTCACTATCCTGTATTTCAGCAGCCAGAGTGGTTCATGCTGTTTGAACTCTAGTGTCTTGTTTCTTAAAAATATTATTCTTCACTATTATTGGCACTGAATAATTTCTACCAGTGCTGACCATGTTGCATTCACCACTCAGGAGTGACTATAATTCAGTGTAAAGACCATAATATTAAGTCTTTTCCAGGATTTCCACAACCAAACCAACCTAATCAAAAACCCACAGAAAACTTAAATGTAACACTATGGCCAAGATTTAACACCCCACCCCTTTGACCAATGCTTTTAAAGACAATAATATAATATGTAGGGAGGGAAGGCTTTAAAGAGTTAATATTGTTATGGCAGATTGTCTTATCAAAAACAAATTTTGTAGACATTTAAACTCTTCAGAAGCAAGCAGCTTTCTCAATATATCTGGACTGAGCAGATCACAAGCGAACAGAAGATTCATATTTGGTAAAATTTAATACAGCTCTCCAAATTATCTTGGCATTATTATTATCACAACATGCATTATAAAGAAGAAGAAAATATATTTTCTAGTACACATCATAATTTTGGAAGCACTCAGGTACTCTGTAACTGGGATCATTTGAACCTCCTGATGCAGAAGATAAGTAATTTGCTATAAGATCCCATATAGTCAAAAATATTTACCAAAAAAGACACAAAAAGCTGTGTAGCTTTAAATTCTTCATCACTTGAGAGAAGCTTCAGAGGCTGTTTTTTTCTGCTTCTTTCCTTATGTCTTACACCACACATTAAGCATTTGTGCCTTTACATGAAAGTAACCTTTTCCAAGTATCTATTAGGATGAAAAAAATTAATTGAAGATCCTTACCCCATATCTCTCAGCTACAATTTCCTCAAAATTTCGTTTCTCTCTCTCAGCCTGTTCCTTCATCCTTTGGTGTGATTTTCGTAACCAACTTAATCCAGCATCTTCTACCACTGTAACTAAAGTAGAAAACAATGAGAAGTTGTAATTTTGTATCTCAGTAATTATTCCTATTTAACCTTACTCTGTATGTGACATTAAACATTCACCTAAGGTCAATGTAAAAATTGAAGGGACACAAAATAAAAATAGAAAGAACATAATAATACAATTACATGTTTGTATAAGTTAATGCTGGTTATACCTCAGTAATACCACTGATTTAGTTTAAGCTTCTCCATTTTATCATAGAACACAACAAGCAGTTTCCAAGACAGGAGTGGCATACCAGAAGTTGTGGGGTTTTTTTATTAAATTAAAGAACCTTTACAGTGTTTCCACTTTCTATGTCCATTCTTCAGCATATCCCTTGCATACAAACAAGTACATTCCCCTTAATGAGTAACCCATTGCTTTCAATCTGAGAAGCTACCAGAGGTCTTAACATTCAGGACACACACTCACTAATGCCTGTCACCTCTTAAGAGACCGCTAATCTCTGTGACTCCCAAAAGTGAGCATGAGGCTAACGGTTTGCAGGACACTGTCCCCAGGAAAAGGCTCCCAAAGAGAAAAGCCAGGGATGCTACTGTTCTCTGTTGACAGAACATAAGGACCCTTCTGATTGCACAATAAGCGTTTCATGACATTACGAAAAACATTTTTCTAACTGGTCTTGCTGGAAATAGGCAGGATAACCCTAGGGTAAGGAAAGAAGTGAAAAGGTTACAGAAATCATTTTTTTCACAAACTGCAACTGTAACGTACTTCATTTTAACGTGACTCAGACTTCTGTCGTTTAATATTTTAAAACTATAATCTGTGTAATGGAATGAAAGGAACCAAATGAGATGACAACAATTTCTCTTGTCTTGGTTAAATCATGCTTTCCTTTAATCAGTTCAAAATGGAGAATTTCTGTAAAAATACTGAAGGTCAAACCACTCAAGATTAAAAACCAATGAAGAGAAATTCTGCAAAACAGCATACTATGGTATTAACCCAATATTCACTAGTGAACTTTTGTCCAAATTTTACTTTGTTACATGTTTATTCATAATCCCTTGACATCAACATTAGTAGTAACTTGTTAGCAACAGAGACCAGAGACTAGAGACAGAAATTTAAGATAATTACTAAAAGTTGCTGTTTACCTTTCTTAACTGAAGCTGCTTCATCCTTCTCTGGTGGCAAACCTGTGCCACCATCTTTCCAATAGGGATTGAGTTCTCTCTCAGACAGCATGGCCTAAAACAGAAAAAAAATTAATATGTGCATAGCATACATTTTGTATTTTCTAAAATATTTGATACATTTTGTGAGACTTATGTGGGAACAGAACAGCTATAACTTGTGCTATCTAAAGACATGTAGAAATAAACATAATTTTCCATCTTGAGTCAAAGCTCTCAAACATGTGCTTAGCTGGCACCATTATTACACAGAAGCAGTTTTACTATTTTACTGCATTGCCAGTGTAGCAGTAATGTGCACTTGTGTATGAAGCACTGCTGTTAACGGAGGGTCTTACTTTTACCTCATGTTACTGCTTTTCACCCTCAAGGTGAAAGCACGCAAGGAAGTCCACTGCAGAAAAGGGTTGATGAGGTATTCCAGCACTGACAAAATTTTGAATTTATCTATGTTGTATCATCAACTCATCACCACACCTATCATGCTTTATGCATCTGTTGTACACATTGTTTTGGGTATCAAAGAAAGGACAGACATTCTGGTGTAGAAAACACAGAAGTATAAATCTGCATAAAGAGCAAGTGGTCAGGTGCAAGAGTCTATAAAAATCATATTCTTCTCGGATCAAGAATACATATAAATTGTCATGAACCATATAATACATGCTGACATTCTGGTGATTTGAGATCTCTACACTAAGTGGTCCTTCAACAGTTCAGAAAATATGTTCAGCAAAAAAATAGGTGGGGAAAAAACCAAAAAGATTAATCTCTTCTCAAAAGGCAATAACCAAAGCACCGCATACTACACAAGAACAGCGCTCCAGGTCAACGTGGTTCTTAGCCACAAAACAACTAACTGGAAAACCTAACAGCAACAAATAGCCTACTATGAGATGTGAGAACAAGTAAATATTAGATAGTGATCAGAAAGTATGTTTTCATATCAGACGACACTGCACTTAAGGAGCTGAATGAACAGATGAAGCAGCCAGCAACTGTATTGTAAAAAGAACTAATTTAATGACAGCAACCCCTTCCCCAGCCTGACCCTGATACACCCATGTGGTCATGCACAACTGCGGTATGAAAGGCACAGTAACTACTGTGAATTCCTTCTTCAGGAAAAAACAGCACCCTACGCTTTCACACAGTAACTTAGGTAAGCTTTTATCACACAAAACGATGGTGCTCCTTTCACACACACCATGGGGAAGAAGGCGAGACCAGGTCTGTCATTAAGTAAAACAGCTCAGAAGCACTTGAAATATTACAAGAACTTAGTACAAACAAAACTGGCTTTCTCCTACCTGGAAAGTAGTTTAAAGGCTTTTCTCTGCAAGATCAGCCTGCTGTATGAACCCTTCCCAGCCCAAAGAGAACAAACAACTGATCAATTTAATTAAAATCACTGTCCCACAAAACATCAGGCATTAGTTTAAAAACTATATAGGCTTACCTATTTGAAACAATTCATTGGTTCATTCACCACACAAAATGTATTAAGATGCAGAAAAAAGCTGATACATTAATTCCTCCTACCTGCTCTATTTCTTGAGCTTTCTGACGTTCCAGTATTTTTTCTTTCTGTCTTTCACCTTTGACAGCTGCTACTGACGTGGTTTTCAATGACATGAAGTCTAAATTCATCCATTCTTCTCTCTTTAAAATAAACACAAAGAATCAGCGTTCATACTTCCAACAAAAACATGGCTTAGGTACAAACCAAACCAGTGCAACTCCTGACAAATGTTACTTCAAATAAAAAGTACACATTTTATGAACACATATGAAATACTTCAATGAAGAGGAAACATGATTTTAAGAACCTCATTCTTTCAGTCTTTTAAAATTCACTTACACAAAGAAATTTCATAAATGTCCTTCTGTAATTTGAAATACATCTTCACAATGTATTTAAGACATTAGTAAACATGCAAGCTGTACAGACTGCTTATTATTTGCTTCATTTAACACTCTACGTCTATAGCAATTCATTTTCATCTTGCTAATTCTGACTTGACCTCTTACATCTCTTCTAGCGTACACAAAATCTGCAATGACTAACTGAGCGTAGTCCAGACCTCGGATATCAAGGCATTAACTGCACCCTCAAATTAAACAGTTACACATCTAAATTCTGTGAACTGCACCCACAACAACAGGTAGAAAACTGCATTTGCAAAACCTAAGCCAGACCAAGGACATTTTCAAAATTAGGGCCACTCTCTAAAGAAAAGCAGCATATAAAGAGCCTATTTATACACACAAAACCTGAAGCCTCAAAAGCAAGCAGTGAGATACACATTATAAACAACTACTCTGCAAAAACAAGCATTCAGAACACTTCTGTGGCTAGTATAGCAACCAAAATGACAAGATTACACCTATTTAGAAACAGGTCCTTGCAGAAGAGTTTTCGTATCTTCAGCAGGGTTCAAGTCTGAGTTGTCCATCAGAACAGATGCTATATGTCACACTTCTGTTATTTAAAAATCATATTAGGCAACACACCCAAGAGTTTCAGAGGTGAAACACAACATTCCACTTCTCAGATCTCATCTAAGAAAAAGAAGAACTGAAAAATAATCCATCTTTAAGTGATTAAATAGTATCTATGCCCACATTAGCAAGCAACATGGATCAACAGAAGTGGATGTGCATGGGACCTCTGGAGGTCATCTGGTCCAACTCCCTTGCTCAAGCAGGGCCACCTAGAGCCAGTTGCTGAGGACAATGTCCAGACAGCTTGTAAATACATCCAAGGATGGAGATTCCACAACCTCTTCAGGTAGCCTGCACCAATTCCTGGTCATCCTTACAGTAAAACACTGTTCTCTGATGCTCCTCTATTTCAGTTTGTACCCATTGCCTCTGGTCCCATCCCTTAGCACCACTGCAAAGAATCACGGAATCATATCACAGAATCAGAGTGTTTTGGGTTGGAAGTGATCTTAAAGATCATCTAGTTCCAAACCCCTGCATGGGCAGGGACACCCTCCACTAGACCAGGTTGCTCAAAGCCTCATCCAGCCTGGCCTTGAACACCTCCAGGGATGGGGCATCCACAGCTTCTCTGGGCAACCTGTCCCAGTGCCTCACCACCCTCACTGTAAAACTTTTATTCCTACTGTCTAATCTAAAGCTACCCTTTCATCTTAAAACCATTATGCCTTGTCCTGACTCTGTCTTCTATATAGGCTTCAGATCTGTGGTTAGGGGATTTTTTTGTTTCTTTAATTAAGCTCTATGGACTATATGCCGAGACGGGTCCCACCGAACACCTCAGGTGCACTTTAAGAACATACTTTCTAATTTAGTTTAATCCAACAGGAAATGGATTTACATGCTCCAAGACTTCGTCATAATGTGAGCCAAAATACAAAAAGTAGGGATGACCAGGAAATTCCTTTCAAAAGCATACTATCTGTCCAAAAATAGACAAACCCAGGATGCACATTATACAAGAAATGTTTGGACAAAAACTATAATATAAATCATCATGACATAAACAAGGAGTTACATTTCAATAGTTTATACTTTTCCAATAACACAGATATGATTCAGAGATCTTTTTTATTTCTCTTAACAAAATGCACAAATTCAGAATGAGAAACAGGGATTTTTTCCAGGTGTGGAATTAAGACAATTAAAAATCATAATTTCACACAACTGAGGATGATATGTGACTACATTTGTGTTACTAAAATCACAGCAGTTCATTTCAGACTGACTCCATTTTCCAGAAGAAACACTCCTTACTGGGAACAGAATTCACCTAGGAAGATCCAAAGAGGCATTGATTCCATAAATATTGTGGCCAAAAAGTTCTATACTTTTTGTCCTTATACCTCTTTAAGCACCACAGAAGCAAAAATTCATTATATTGTAGAATAAGCCACCAAAATTAAGTAGAAAAAATAACATATCTAGTCAAGACCTTTAAGCTGACCTCTTCAAGAAAATCAAGCTAAGTTGCTAGAGCCTCAAAACATCACAAAAGTAATTGGTGTCAGGCAACTTTAAGTGTAGTGCCTTGGTAAATACTAAGCAACCACTAGGTAGAGAAGTCTTCCAATGACTGAAATGTAACATTTACCTAGCCAAACAAGGACATTTGTCTGTAATATAGGTTTTGTTCAACACACTGCAAAAGAGCCATTCAAGAAACCTAAGCACGTTTCACTTTTGGTCATGCTGAACTAATTTCTGGAGGACTTATCAGACTGCTCACCTGCAGGGAGGGTTCTTTCACAGCATCTGATTGCTTGTTGACCTTCCAAGCCTTTTCTGTGATATCTGACTGTGACACAGTTGATTCAACCCATTCAACTGATGAATCCTAAAAATAGAGTTTAATGTAAAGAATAATAATAACACTTTAACATACTATAATATGTTGATAAAATGTAATACTTACCAAGACTCCTGATAATCAAAAGTGATGCTGATTGCTAAGCATTATTAATATAATACTGTATATTATTTTAAAATACTGGTAATAAAAATAGCATATTGATATTCCCATAGGAGATTGTTCCTTCATGATCAAAAGATTCCACCATACTTAATGAGCACATCACAGTATGTAACACTAATTCATACTGGCAGTTTATTAGCATAACACTGCTGAAGTTAAAATTGTCAGAATAAAAACAAAACCAAAACTAACTGCTTTTATGGCATTACAAAAACAAAATTTAAAAAATCTAAATTACTATGTATGTTTTACATTAAAAAAGTAAAATCAGTAACGAGTAACAGCACAGTATAAAGCACTGCACATGCTACCTCCTCCTATTTTCATATCCAACTTACCACACTTGCAAACAGTGCACTGAGATTTTACACTTGAAGCAAACAGAACCCCATTGAACAGAGTTTCTTTGCTATTTACATGAACCTGCAATGGGAATAATAGACTTTGGATTGAAGGTATCAGCCGGGACTGTGCTGTATCCTGAGACTCACTGATATGATCTGAAGGGTTTTGATGACTCCTATGGGAAATGTGGGACATTTGTGGCTTAGGTTACTTCCCACACTGAAAAGCATAGTTCACTTCTGATATCAGCCCCTGGAAAATAAATTTCATCATACTGCATAGTCCTTCACTCAGTAAAAGAGACTCTCTGAAAAGAAAAAAATCACAGACTTGCACCAAAATGCTGGGAGGATGTTTTACACAATGTGGCCAGAAAGCAGCACCCACATTTCTAATGCAGCCTCTGGACTGTTTTGCCAGAGCGCCCCTCAATGTGAAGGCATCTGTCTACAGATTCAAATGCACAAGTCTGAGCCTCCATTCAGACTCACATAACAAGTCCCAAGTTGTTGGGAGTTTCCATGGTTGAACATCCATTGAAAGACGCAGCAGTAGCTCATGCTTAAAATCAAAGTCAAGTATTTGCAATTTGAGATATATCATTCTACCATATAGCACTGACTACAGGGAATCTATGAATTTTCCCCACTCTATCCTAGAACGAGGGGTTTTTTCCAACTTCTCTCTGATGAAGTATAAACACCTTAGTTTCTAATGGGTGAATTCAATATTACAAAATTCATAAGCCCTCACATAACAGCATATTTTAAATGTATTAAATATTCAGTATATTAAAAAGACAAACTTTGCCACAGTTTTTCCCAATAGACAATGGTAAGAATGAGACTTAATTTTACTAACCATGTGTACCCACAGAGACCAAAATGGTGCAGGTTTTAAAAACATCATTTGAAGCATTTTAAAGTTTCTTACTTACTGAAGAACTATCATCAACTAAGTCATCCTTCTTTTCAGATTTTTGTTTCTTATTTTTCTTCTTTTCTTTCTTAGCTTTTTTGGAATGCTTATCCTTTTTCCTTTTTTTCTGCACAGAATGTTCCTACAAGTAAATGTTTGTAAATGAGATCCAGCAAACCAAATCACTCACATACAAGAAAAAAAATCATAACCTACTTACCCAACCACACCGAAAAACGTAAAATACACACAGCTGGACATAGCTACATTTTACTTCCACTACCCTCTGTCTCTTCTGTTGGGCTGTGGGAGAGGACATGCCCGACATCCATAACCAACTTTTCTTCCCCCTCTCAATATCTTTTTCATGGGAAATAAGGCACTATAACTATACACAGAATATCTTCTACACTACATTTATTTTGGTCAAATCTATTTCCTTGGGAATCACTGCATCATCAAAACAAATCTGTCATTTGTTGACATAACTGCACAGATTTCTACACTAATACTAAGGGATGTGGTATTCAGAGGTTCCATTACGGTTTCTCCTTTGAATGACCACAAACGGGACAGCTACAAAGCCTTATAACCTCCAGATTTCTTCCCATGGGACTGTTCTTGTCTGGCAGTGGTTGCTCTTCCGCATTTGGTAGAAATTAAAAGCTGGAACTGAATGACAGAACTTTTTCCTCTTTGTGAGTAAAAGATTATTTCCACTCAAATAAAGCTAATACTTTTGCATGAAGAATTCAGAAATCACAAGGATTTTAAAGATCATCTCAAAGCCTTCTGTTCATACAAACATACTGTAAAGCTAACAACACAATTCAATTATTTATGGTTCAGTCACCTTTTCCAGTTGTTCCAAACGTTCATTGACATCATCAAGCAACCATGTATCGTCACCTCGTAGATGCTTTAGCAGCTCATGCCTCTGCTTCTTTTCGTACCTAATTTTGGCCTAAGATGAACAGAGAAGAAAAATAAACAGATGGAGTTCAGTAGCATTTGCTTACAGCCACAAGTCTGTCAGCCACACTGACACAACCATACATAATGTTGAGAACTGTACTTGAGAACTTTCCCTTTCAGAGAACTGCAACAAAAACACTTGGATTACATGTTAAAAGGGAAATTCAACTAAAACTTATTATGCACCCTCTTTTCTCAAGCTACAGCTTTGCACCTCCTCTAGCACCAATTTCATCCTATCATCTTAAATAAGAGTGACACGGAGACATTCAACTTCCATTTTTCATTCTGAGAAGTCTTCTGTTTTTACAACCTTCATGACCTGCGTATGATACGATATAGAGGACTTCTGATTTTCTGTTTCAAAAAATTATCTGGGCAATTACTCCATCGGAAAGCACAGCTCACTATCTATCAATTTGAGAAGTTAGTGAGCCTATCTTTGTGCACATTCAACTTTGGAAATATCTCAGCCAGGCACAAAACTTGGAACTGCAGTAGTCTATGCTCTCAACCAGTACACAAGGATTAGCATTTTGGGCTGCAGAATGTTCTGCCCTTTCTGGTTACAGAGATAAAACTAGAAATACTTTTACTACTACTTATGAAAAAATAATAATCACTGCAGACAGTTTCAATTCCTGAAAAGGATGTCTATAAACCACATCAATAAAATAATGATCTTTTCAGCCTCCAAAGTCTCCTCTATTACTTTCACAGAAACATGACTTTCACAAGTAAGTTTACTTAAATATAACTTGCCACTAGAAAACTCTTTATCCAAAAGTGCAACATATCACCACACCTGATTAAAAAGGAGGAAACTTATTTTATGTTGCTACAACCCTGATTTCGTGTGAGGCAAGTCTTGCAAGTTTGAGCTCGCTTTTGTTTTTTTGTTTATTCATGGACTTTTTTCTAAATAACTAGAGTCAAAGCAAAAACTAAAGGTGGAGTTTGGTTTTCATCCTGAAACACTGAGTTTTACCAGCAAGTTTTCAATCGTAAGCCAAGAGATCACATAGTTTTAAAAAGGCTAATATTAAAAAATCTCAGGAGATTAAACAAACAGTTGGAGTCTTTCTTCCTGGTCAGCGGTTCGTTCTCTGTAACAAAGTCAAGATACAGGCTTCCGCACTGCACATGACAGTAACCTTCTTACCATGGGCCAGTTTCTCTTTTTTAATAATGCCAAGAAGGAAATCTGCAGCTTTTGTACTGATAGAAAACAAGCTCCTGTATTTTTTAATATTGTTGTTAGGAATACTGAAAGTGGCAAAAAGAACAAAAAAAAAAAAAAACCACTGCAAATCTGTGCCCAAACAAAGCACTCTTTTAAACCTTAATCGTCTACTTTCTTAGAAGCCCCAGGTGAAAAACTTTCTAACACACCTAAATGCAAGCAAAGCAAGGATGCTACTCAGACTTCTTAATTTCAAAACAACAAAAAAAATAGTTTAAGTCAGCTCAAATAAAGAAGCCAAGACTGAGACTTCCATCTCTAGAAGTAAGCTGAGAGTCTACAAGGGTGAATGCTACATGTTAAAATTCAAAAGGTAAGGATAAAGAAAGAATGAGTTAAGAGCACATTGAGACCTTTACTCTGATATCAAAACAGTTTTCAAGTTTATAAATAAACAAAACAACAAGAGAGTAAGCAGGACTATAATTCAGTGAGAGCGAAATAGCTGTTAAGCATAACATAGGGTCATCAAAACCACCCAGGACTCCAAAAAATGCAGGTATGTTTCCTGCTACCTCTGCATGATCCAGAGAGCTCACTGGCTAACCCTCCCCGCCTCCCCACCCTAAGACATCTACCCAACTGGGACCACACTCTTGGAAGTTCATGTGGAAATCACTGACTGCTATTTTCTGTTCTAGTCCATACAGACAACAATGGCCCTTCTGTCTTAAAAATATATTCACCTGACTAAAATAAAGTAACTAAGCATGCCACAATCATGGAGAAGTGAAGGGTAATAACCTCAACTATGCAACTCACAAAGTGTCTACAAGCCACATACACAAAACTTAAGCTTAAGATTATAACTGGACAGAGATAAAACAGCAGAGATAAAGCCAAATTGAATACAGTTCTACACAGGAAAAACACGACAGATTCCAAACTTCTTTGCTCCAAAAGTAAGCTCCTCCATGTTACCAAGATTTAGGCTGTGAACAAGCCAGGGTTTCTGCATACTCCATTTCACTTTGGGTTGAGAAAGAACTGCAGGTAGAGCCAACTAATCCCTTCCAACCCTTCAGCATCACTTAGGCATATAAATCTATAAACACCTCAAATAAATACCGATCAAGATCAGCTTGTCAACATGCCTTCATTTAATATGCTCTTTGCCTGTCTAGGAAGATTTAGAATAGAATCATCATAGAATCATAGAATGGTTTGGGTTGGAAGGAACCTTAAAGATCACCGTGTTCCAACCCCCTGCCATGGGCAGGGACACCCTCCACTCAACCAGGTTGCTCAAAGCCTCATCCAGCCTGGCCTTGAACACCTCCAGGGATGGGGCATCCACAGCTTCTCTGGGCAACCTGTTCCAGTGCCCCACCACTCTCACAATAAAAAACTTCCTCCTAACATCTAATCTAAATCTACCCTCTTTCAGCTTAAAACTGTTACCCCTCATCCTATCACTACACTCCCTGATCGAGAGTCCCTCCCCATCTCTCCTGTAGGCCTCTTTTAAGTACTGGAAGGCTGCTCTAAGGTCTCCCTGAAGCTTTCTCTTCTCCAGGCTGAACAACCCCAACTCTCTCAGCCTGTCCTCATAAGGGAGGTGCTCCAGCCGTCTCATCATCTTTGTGGCTCTCCTCTGAACTTGCGCCAACAGGTCCTTGTGCTTCCTATGTTGGAAGCCCCAGAGCATGATGCAGTACTCCAGGTGGGGTCTCAAGAGAGCAGAGTAGAGGGGGAGAATCACCTCCTTTGACCTGCTGCTAATGCTTCTTCTGATGCAGCCCAGGACACGGTTGGCTTTCTGGGCTGCAAGTGCACACTGCCGGCTCATGCTCAGCTTCTCATCAACCAACACCCCCAAGTCCTTCCCCTCAGGGCTGCTCTCAATCCATTCTCCAGCCAGCCTGTATTTGTGCTTGGGGTTGCCCTGACCCAAGTGAAGGACCTTGCACTTGGCCTTGTTGAACTTCATGAGGTTTGCATGGGCCCACCTGTCAAGCCTGTCCAGGTCCCTCTGGATGGCATCCCTTCCCTCCAGCATGTCGACCGCAACACACAGCTTGGTGTCATTGGCAAACTTGCTGAGGGTGCACTCGATCACACTGTCCATGCTGCCAGAAAAGATGTTGAACACCACCAGGCCCAATACCAACCCCTGCAGAACACCGATTGTCAACAGTCTCCACTTGGACCCTTACCCACTCTTACCCTTCTTTATAATAACAGGTATATTTTTAAAAAATTACTCTTTCCTGCACGTTACCAAAGTTATCTATATGAACTGCATAAAGTGAAGTTAACATTATAATTAAGGTAGAAAAGCTCCTTTTATACCTTTCATTAAATCTAAGAATAAACAGAAAGAAACCAGGCAAGTATTTAAGTGGTCACATTAAAGTTCATTAATACTTTACGATACCACAAAAATATCCAACAATTTATCCCTTCCCTTTTACAGGTAAGTACTTAACATTAGGTACATTTTAGTTCACCACTGCAATATTTTTAATTTTTTTCTCCGTAAATATAGGATGCCACGTTTCTGACATACCTCTATTTCAAAGTAATGCATTAATTATGCAAACTACTGTGCATGCTACACACGAATACAGAAGATCATTACAACCAACAACCTGTCAAGAAGGGCAAGCATCGTGCTACATTACTTACTTCCGCGACACCCTAATAAGTTGCTCATAGTCTCCTTCTCAGCAAGCATGAGGTGAAGTATAATGCTGGCAAAGCACTCTGAAAGGTCTGTTGGTAAGATGCTATAAAAACAGTAATTATGTTACAGTACTATGTTAGCAAATGTTTGCCAAGGTGAACAAAGCTAAACTTTGTAGTCTTGGATTTCACAGTCCCATCTGAATGAGAAAGGAAACCAATTTCAGGGAAAGTGCTTTCTGGTGTTCATTAGGCAGGTCATTACAGCCAGCCTGCATAGTTGCTGACAACACTATCTGCTAAATGAAGAATAAAACTTGCTCCAAACAGCCTGTAATACATTGCAGACACAAACACCACAAGCTGTAAAAATTACACCCTTCCACCCCAGGAAGAAGCAGAAAAGATCAAAGACACTGCCAACAGCCAAGGTCTAGGTCATACAATAAATGGAAGTTGTTACATGACAGTCCCACAAAGATGTCCAGAAGTGGAAATGCCTGATCTAGGGATGGAGGCTAAAACACTCCCTCCGCAGCCCACAGAAACCCTGACCAACGCTCTTTCCTGACCCCAACTCTACGTACCACTTCAGCTCTCACCAAGGCCAGAGAAAATTTTCCATACCACTACAGAGATCATTCAGTTTCCCATCTTGAACTGTGATCAATCTCTAGCTCTTCAGATTATAATCCTCACCATTCAAAAACCAACTTTTCCATCCAAAAGAAGAAAAATTCCCTTTTTCTCCAAAAAGCTGTCAGAAGAAACTCCATAGCACAACACCAGATACATACAGCGTGACAAAAACATCCAACACAGAGATCAACAGGTAAGCTGCTCTAATGGCTACCTGCCACTGAAGAGCAGGGCTCTGTTCCCATACCTCTCCTCTTCACACTCCCACCCACATGTTCCCACCACCTTTGCTGCACAGGCCTGTCCCTGCACTCTGGCCTTAAGGGACATCAAGGACTACCCTGACACAAAATGAATCCCACCAAGAGCAGGGTGCAGCTTCCTGCAGATCCAGCTTCCAAGCTGGCCCTCTGGTAAGGTCATCAAGGCTACCAGTTTAAGCACAAGGAATGAGGCAAAACAACATGCACTTTGCGGAAGAAGGGAACAGGAGGAAGAAGTGGGGAAAAACTCCTTTTGGCAACAGCTTTCTGTTAGATAAACTCAAAAGACATAAAACCTAGTTCAGTCCTTCAGACATCAACACAAAGCACCCAAAATCTAAACAATGAACTTTTATTTCTAATGTGAGGACCATCTCCCATGCTTATTTACCAGTTACAACATTCACCTACGAGAAGGGCTGCCTGTACTACCCTCCCAGCTTCCATCACCCTAGAGCTCAGGGAACCTGAACATACCCTTCCTTGCATGTTCTCATACCAGTACTCCACCTGAGTAAAACATTTTCATGAATGCTTAGACTGGTTTTTCTGCCCTCAGTATTCCAATTATTGTTACATCCATGAAGCCTTCCCACAGAGGACGGCAGTGGAAACACAAGAAAGGGCTTAGCTTCCAGCTTGCACAATCACAACTGAGTCAGAGTGCTGCCTGTACCTCCACCTCCTCCAGACACAGCTGGGGCAGCTGGAAACATCACTGCTCTTTGTCATTGTCGCCTGCCAAAAGGCACAGAGGACAGGTCACTGAAACAACCATCACTTAAATTACTCAAGCTTCTTGTGAAGCTCTTCTTCCTCTCCACTCCTGTGGCACAGCAAGCTACAGAGGACAGACTTACAGAACATAATAATGAAGACATCTGTCTTCATCACCCACCTTCTAGAATGACCTGTCTGTTAAATCAAAGATATTGCTTGCAGAAATGCATAGAGAGATGCTTTGTCAAAAGTCTGAAAACCTTTTGTGAAAAGACAATATTCATTTCTCAGTGCTGCTACTCTCCTAATATCACACCAAGATTTAAGTGTGTATAGTAACACTGACATGCTTATTTCCTTCAACAGTGAGAGTCAGGGATATAACACTTCATAAAGGATTTAAAAGGGAAGGAACAAAAAGGAGGTCCTTAGTATCACAGCACAGAAGCAACTTCCAACAAAAAACAGCTCTACAACCCCTAGCGGTGATGTATTGCTATTAATTTCTGTCTAAGGAGAAATTTCTGTAACTTTCCAATTAAAACTGAAGTGTAAAATACTGCCAAAGCATCCCATCACCCCCACAAATACTAATCACTGCAACAACCCCATGGTAAGGCTTTTATGAGGAAACACCTGATCAAACTTCACCAGGAAAACCTGCTGATTTCACTGCTTGTTTAAAGCTCAAATACAGTGAACTCAGTTGGCATTGTTACACATTGGGATTTATTAAATTTTAGGTTGTACTTTCAAATAAAATAAATCAAAAAATGTAAAACAAAGGTAGAGGTCTAAGTCAAAAGCATCAAACAAGATGTTCAGAAAAAACAATGGTTGGCATATCCCAAATCATTTTTTTCAGAAACCTAAATAAGTAAAACTATATTCACGATTCCTTGTTTATGCAATGAACCTGTTTCAAGGTGTCATTTTATTTACACTGTTTCAAGAACACATCTGTTTAAAACACTGAGTGAGGTCTTATTTACCTACACTCAGGTTTTTTTTGTTTAAATCAATATGTACTCCTATCAAGAGAAACCTGTAATCTATCAGTAATCCTTAACAATTAAAAGACAGGATTTTCTGCACAAGTAATGGTCAAATCACATCACCCTCGGAGACCAAGGAGTGACAGACTCAAAGTCGATTAAAAAAAAAAAGAAAAAAAGTAACAGAAAAGCAATCCTGAAGTACAGAAACACCATGTCATAGCACAGATGCAAGAATAATACAAAACTGAATTATTGCTAGTTTTTACCAAAAAAAAAAAAAAAAAAAAAAACGCCTAGGAAAAGTACACAGTCCTGCACTTACCAAAACACCCATCATATTATTTTCTCGTTCTAAGCTTGCAAACTAAAACAGTAGCATCATGAACTATCGTACTCATCAAAACAAGACGCTATTTCTGGAGCTTAATAACAATTTGCATGTCAACACTTAATTATTTGATTACTGATCATTATCATAAACATTACCAGCTGCCAGGTTTTACCAAAGCAGTTGGGAGGACATACTACACAAACAGAAGAATGTGTTTCCAAAATTTAAAAGAGAAACCTCAGTCAATGAGTTGGATGGTATTTCAGCTCTTCAAAAGAAGTGTAAGTTCATAACCGGCAAAAAAACATGAAACAGTAACAAGAAAAAACTTCTTCTGTTCAGCTTGTTTTAAAAGTAAAAGGTACAACAGAAAACCATTCTATTTCTATAAACCGTTCTAAGATCTACTATGTATTGATTTTGCGGATATGGAATCTGGAAGAGTGAGCTAATCCCAGATTCTTCTACTGAGCTCAGTGATTTGGGGAGAATTACTTCTGAAGGGGTGGTGAAGGTTGTCTCAGACTCCTCACTGTTCTAACCATCGAGAACCAGAGTTAGAGCTCCCTTTTATCTTATCCCCAACCACATACTTTATAGAAGACAGACTAGTAATTTCCAATATTTAATAACTAAAAGCTCCTTTAGGTGAGTTGGTTGAACATCTCATCTTTCCAGAAACAGAACTGCTGAAGTACAGTGATTTCTGCAAACCTCTTGGATTATCAGAAGCAAAGATCTACGCAGCTTCCCAAGTGTCTTTCCCAAAGCAAAAAGCAGGAGCTTCCAAGACTGCAACCACCAAGTAACTGTCTTGACTACTTTAGCCACATGTGAAAAGTCTCTTTCGCATCTCTTTTTCTGCCCTGCAAGAAAGACGGTCAAAATGCACTGAGATAAAGCTTTGCCGTAGTTTTCTCTTAGTTCAGTTCCACCACTATAGCAGAAGGCAATCTAACCATAACCAAAGTCACCTAAGTAAAGCAGAGAAAGTCAGTACACTTAAGACATAAATTCATTCTCACCTGCTGATCCTACCAATAACATACATATTTTAATGAACAGATGAACATCTTTAGGAGTTCATAAACTTCAAAAATACTTAATTTCCTTCAAGTGAGGACTGGTTTTCCTTCCCCAGTAAGAAGCAGGGAAGCAAAAAACCCTACCGATTAATTTGCCATTTGCAACTTTTTTCCTGTGTAAAACTTCAGGCAGACTACCCCCAAGAGGAGGGTCTTTTTTTCTGCTTTCTTTTTTATCTGAATGGACAGAGGAAAAGAAAGATTTTCTTGCCTGCTCGTAACAAAACCTGGTTTTAATTTGATTCAAAAGAGAGTTTATTAAGAAAAGTTCAAAATATAAAAAACAGAAACAGAGTTCAAACTTAGCTAAGTAATGACTAATGCTAGATGTGTGATACTTAATGGGGACAACACCAATTACTTGAACTAAACATAGAAGATTTAACCATTTTATCAAATGCTGGTTTAAATGGTACTACATCACCACATCTGAAGTACTAGTACCTATTACATATATTTCTATATCCTATATATATGCATACAGATATAGAATATATCTATATCTCCATCTCCAGGCTTTGCAAGTTACAGTATCTCCCAGCTTCAAGGGAGACAGAAATGTTCTTCTGTCAGCAAAAAGGTGGCGGCAAGTCAGTTCCATTTCTGAAAAGCAGACAGTAGAGTACTGACATGGCAACTATGACATCCTTATGCTTCCATATTACAAAACGCTAAATTGATTTTGCACAGAAATAACAGAGTAGCTACACATGAAGTCTTGAAAATTTTTGGTTTTTACATACCTTAATGTTAGGTTATTTGGTCCATAAATGGGAAGAGGAAACATGCAATGAGTTTAAAAAAAAAGTTTCATTCCTAAATGTATTTATCAGTCAAAATAGGGATAAAGAAAAGTCTATAGCCTCCTTTGTCCCACATTGACTTGAAGAGGATAAAATAACTATTATACACTTTTGCTAACACATTCTAAAACTCTTGTACAGAAAGGGGGGTGGGGGGGAACTACTAGCCTTCAACATGTCCTCTTCTTACTCCAAGGAAAAGAAATATGTCAAAGATATACATATGATGTATGTACACAGGCAACAGCAATGAAAACTATCTGACCATTCATGTACAGTCCAGGAGAATCCCTGAAAGTCATGGAGTCTGCCTTAGCTTTACATTGCTCAGAAGTGGAAAGATAACACCGTGGCAAAATAACGTGCACTTTCAGTAAGAGGCTGAAAAGTCATATTGCAGAAGTTTCTCAATGGCCATACAGGGACCATGCACCTCTCACGGTTAAGTTCTATAGAAAACCATGTCATTGTCTCAAGACCCCTTCCTACATTCCACAAAAAAATTGACTTGTAAAACCACAGTGCCTAGTATTTCACAAACCACACTCCATCCTGCTTCCCTGTACTGAATTTCTCAGCACTCAGTCATTCTCAGAACTGAGAATCTAAGCCAGTACCCTAGCTGAAAAATGTCCAGTAACGTCCAGGGAAGCTGACAAAAGTAGATACAGGATTAAGCCCAAAGTGAGACATCTCCAAAGTATTCCTGTATCCTCTAGCAATTTGATGCTCAGCAGCTTTTTAATTTATATATGAAGCAACTTAAAACATATATTTTTGCTTTTAAGCTATTCTTGTCTGGATATAACTGAATTGTCAGTCTTTGCAATATGCTATACAAGAGGCCCTACAAGTTCTCTGTGCATCATCTGAAAATTCATTTATTTTGTTTGCTCTGAGATGGCTACCTGCAAATCCCTTAATACGACCTAGTTCTTTTTTTGAAAGAAAAAGCAGATAGCAACTTTCTATTCCCTTCTCCATATCACTTCATGCTTTTTAAAAAATTTTTCAGCCTATTTTTCCCCATCTCAAAACCTTTAGTCTCCTTGGACAGTCTGTACCAGGATCATCTCTGACACCTTTCTTCCCACCTTCTCCAAGGCTGCTCAGTTCTCCTTGAGCTGCTGGGACCAGGATTGCATAAGCTATTTGGTATTATACAGAAATCAGTCACGTCTTTGTTCTTTGTTTCTTTCCCATTAACTTCTAACACTTGATTAGCTTTTGTCTGAGCAATGATGTAGCATCTTTATATAGTTATTTACTTCCCCATTTTCAGTCTTGAGTTGTAAAAGTCAACACTGAGCCCACTGTTGTACACAGAAAATTAGGGTGGCCCTCCTCCAGAAAATTAGTGTTGTGCATTTGGTTTTATTTAGTATTGCACAAAATGTTTTTAAGATTTTCATCTAGGAGTAATCTGTATTCATGGCATTTTAAAAACATGCTGAACAATAAAATGATGGTCTGTTTCTTGTTCAAATCAAAGAAAAAGATCACAAATCCTATATACATACCTTGTATTACAACACATCTTATTGATAAGTAAAAACATCGGGTTCTAAACCCTCCAAACCAGTTTTTCTAATATTCTTCAACAAAGCTGACGAGCAGCATCTAAACCTACAAGAATGTATGAACACTAAGAGTTAGCACCTATGAAGTTACATTATTAAAGACCTCTTGAGACATATCATAACAGTAGTGTGTAACCCCTAGACGCAAGATATCATGCTTTCTAGTACTAACTCAAACTCTGCCAAAACCAACCTTTTTTGCCCCCACATCCTCTGTATAAATAAATGGTCTCATCCCCAACTTCAACCTTTTCTCTACGAGACTAGCTCTGGCTCATTGCTGTGGCATTTCTCCAACACTACTGCAACCAAACCTCCTTTCTCAGTTTTGCTACCTCCCCAGATTGAGACTTACCTAAACACAATGAGAGGCTAAACACAAATTCCCTACCTTTTCCACAGATTGAAGCATATTTAATATCACAATCCAGTTACTATAAAAATATCACAAAGGTGTTTAATGCCACATCTCTAACAGTATTTTAGAGGTATGAACAAAAGAAGTAAAAATCATCCACAGATGTTTGCAAGGAATAAGTTATACCAAGAATTTTAAACATTCTCAAAGATGTTGCTTTTCTTTCATGTTAAGGTGCTGATGCAAATAGAAGCAAATAAGAGGAAAAATATTATTCAATTAAGTACTGCAATGATGCCTGACACTGTAAAAGGCTTTTACAAAAAGTAACCATTTATCAATGTTTTTTACTCAGGCTGGCAGCCTGTCACACGTGGGGTTCCCCAGGATTAATACTGGGCCCCACACTGCCCAATCTCTTCATAAGTGATCTGGATGATGGGACTGAAAACACCCTGTCGTGGTTTGACAACCCATAACACACCCTCACCAAGTCTGCTGAAGACACCAAACTGGGCGGTGAGGCAGACATGTCAGAAGGGCAAGACATCTTACAGAGACGCTTAGAGAGGCTGGAAGAGCAGGCAAGCAAGAACTGCATGAAGTTTAACAGAGACAAGTGCAAGGTCCTGCACCTGGGATGGAATAACCCAAGAGCCTGGTACAGGCTAGGATCTGTGTGGCTGGGGAGCAGCCTTGCTGAAAGGGACCTGGGGTCCTGGTGGACAATAAGCTGCGTGGGGATCACCAATGCGCTGTTGCAGCAACAAAGGCAAATCCGATCCTGCGCTGCATCTGCAGGAGCATCACTAGCAGAGATACAGATATGATCATCCCACTCTACTCAGCGCCTACTGTCAGGCCACGCCTGCAGTACTGTGTCCAGTGCTGGTCCCTACAATTCAAGAAAGACAAAGACAAACTGGAGAGGGTCCAAGGAGGGCCACAAAGATGATCAAAGGGCTGGAGAACCTGCCCTATGAGGAAATGCTGAAGGAGTTGGTTTTTTTCTCCCTGGAGAAGAGACATCTGAGGGAGGACCTCATGACAGTATTCCAGTACTTAAAGGGCAACTATAAAGAGGGCAGAGGCTCTCTCTTCACCAGGAGGGAGCCACATGGAGAAGATAAGGGGTAGAATTCCCATCACTGGCAATTTTCAAGACGTGATTGGACAGAGCACTAGCTAACCTCATCTAGGCCCAATTTCCCACAAAAGGTTGGACCAGGTGATCTCTCGAGGTCCTTCCAACCAGGGCTGTTCTATGATTCTAAGAGAACAGCAGATGACCACGCATAGCTTGCTATACAAGTGGCATCAACTGAGAAGCAAAGGTAGAGTAGAATAATGGTGTCCTAAGTAAGTTTTACTTCCAGAGTATGTGCTTAAGAGTATTTTCTGAACATCCAAGAGGCTCTACACTTAAATGTACCATACAACAGTTCAAACAGAGCAACAGACATCTCAAAAACAACAAACTTTTGCAGGATAGTATGATCCACTATTACTAAGTTAAAGGAATTTCTCTTCAACTGTTTGTCAAAAAGGGGGAAGCACTCAGTGCGGTATCACCCCACACTTGCCAAGTCACTGAAGGGAACTTCTATCACCTAGAAACAGTTTCACAACTGTGCAAGGAAGACACTCACACAATGTATTACCTGAAATCCTCTCTCTGTCTTCCTACTTTGTCTTGAGAAAAGACATCATTACTGTATAAGCCTCAGGCTATTCAGACCATTTTCCTACTACTCTTTTTCATGAAAATATCTTTGCCTGGTAAAATTTGGTTGCTGCTTACTTTGGCCTTCCTTCTCTCAAAAGCCCATCACAACCTCACACTTTTTCCATAACCTGTCCTCCTCTTACACTTTTCTTCCCATACAGTTATCCTCCACTCCTTGAACTTCAAAAAGTCGTCATCTAACTGATATGCCATTTACTATTTTGTCATTCACTCTGCCTACAAGTTACAACAAGCATCAGCAGCTTATTGCACAAGTACTAAACATGGCGTATAAGCAGATTTTGAACAAAATGCACCAGGATTAGCACAAGGCTCCAAGTCATAGCAGCTCTACCAAAGCATCTCTGAGTAGGAACCTCCCAATTCTTGGCCAACACTACGGCAAGATATAACTAAGCAAGTAACATCCTAGCTCCACAAAAACAGGCTGTCCCACCTCTGTCCAAGTTATTACTACGCCATGACCAGAGTGTTGTAATGGAGGAATACTGACTCTTTAGGAAACACAGGCCAGGAAGACAAGGAGGAGGAGATGTCTTTTCATGTCCCATTTAAGGAAAGGCTGAGAGCTGGGATTGTTTTAGCCTAAAGAAGAGATGGTCAGGGATCGGGGGTGGTGCCATCTTATCAAGGTATACAAACACAGAATCATAGAATGGTTTGGGTTGGAAGGGACCTTAAAGATCGTCTAGTTGCAGGCTCCTGTCACGGGCAGGGACAGTTCCCACTAGACCGGGTTACTCTGAACACCTCAAGAGAGAGGGTAAAGCCAGACCCTGTCTCTTTACAAAGGTCTAAGCACAGAAACACATAGTAAGTGAAATACCAAGTGGATCAATACCCTATAAGTGGCAAAATACAGGAACCCAGGTGGCAGTCACCCAAAACTAAGTTCCCGGATGCTTTCTCCACTCCCGGCACCGCGGCCCAGCGCCCCCGGGGCAGGCGGGGCTCTCCCCAGGGCACCCCCAACTC
>NW_010108356.1:40726-41034 GCF_000699245.1 Pterocles gutturalis | reverse complement strand
AGAGGGGTTCCGGCTATTGATGGAAATGCAGAAATAACGTGTATACTTCCAGCTTTATCACACAAACCTCTGTACAACAAATTAGGGAATAAACAGAGAAGATTTCCACCCAAGTGGGACCTAACCTCCAGGTCAGGCTTTGTTCAGACTGGTGGTTCAAGGTCATGCCCATGACTACAAATTATTTTCTTCTCCAGGTTTGCAAAACTTGCAGAAGGCACAGTTTTCCTGTGGCTTTGAATACAGGCACACCTTCACCAGAATATCAGTTCTGACAGTCTAAAATGAACCAGAACAACCCAGAGCTC
>NW_010108356.1:16095-40697 GCF_000699245.1 Pterocles gutturalis | reverse complement strand
GAATGGAAGGGCAGGAGAGCCTCAGCCACTGCAAGGGTAGAGAAAAAAATCACCTTCTGCCCCCAAGTTAGCTCCTGAACTGCACTCCTCAGCTTGCAGGAGGTGTCAGGATGGACTTCACTGATGAAAATAATAATAATAATAAAAAATAAAACAGTCACTATTAATAAATACACTCAAAAATGAAACCAGCCAAGTCTAAAATTCTTAGCAGATTTCGGCTAAGTATTTTCTTAGTGAGATTCCGGCTCACATGGCCAAGCAGCAAGACAGAGAAGCCAGGTCCATCACAGACAGGTCAGCTCCGGCCACAGACAGTCTCATTTCTCTTGGACTCCCTTCACCTAGGCAGGGAGACCTGCAGGGAGCTCTCAGGAGCCCAAAGCCCAATCCTAGCCCCTCTGCAGAAACACCTCCATGCCAGGATCATGTCTCGAGCGCTTTTAACGGAGCAGTTACCATCCAAGCTGATGTTTCATATGTTCACAGCATCGCCAACGAGTTCATCAGGATTTCACAGAGGAATGAGCCAACAGCATGTGACCGGGAATAACATTTGCCAGTGTGTGCGCTTGAACAGGAAGACATATCTGTGCCCATCTGAACATTAGCTTCAGTGACAAGGGCAACAGATGCCCCGGCAGGATGTATTCTGACTGCCTTCCAGGTCAGGGCAGAGCCAGCCCTGCTGGTCACCAGCCTTGTGGCAGTGCCCATGTCTAGGACAATGCAATGGCTCCTGAAGTCCCGTCTGCCATGATAACTGTCTCTCCAAAGAAAAGTCAGTCTGCTTTCTTGATTACACCTAATATTCGCTATGCTTTGAAGATCAAGCTCAATAACCCACCTGCTGCTTAACATGGCAAAACTCTACCCAAGGGCAATAAGGACAATCCTTTGGAGATCGATCCCAGATGACAGGGGGTTGGAACTCGATGATCTTTAAGGTCCTTTCCAACCCTAACCATCCTATGATTCTATGACCGTGGACTATTATTTTGGATCCAGAATGGACCACATTTGCAGGCCATATTATTCCAGGAAAGGAGACTCTCAGGTTAATTCCTTTTCTATTATTTCTTCCTGCCAAGATCTCACCTACTGTGTGACCCAAAGATGAGAAACAGGATCATCTTTCAGACTTGACTACCCAAAACAAGGTCACCTCTATGTAAATATCTCCTCTTCCTTCTTCCCTCCTTTCTCTGGGCACCTAAGAGATACCAAGACTTCTGCCAAAGACAAAAATGGCACCAGCCAAAGTTTGCTTATCCAATCATCAGAACTTGGTGAACTAATTAAGATCTCTCAGCAGAGATGGGAGCTCTGCTACCAGGCTTTGGTGGTTATCCAAAGAGGGAGAACCCATAAAGGTGATTGAGCAGGGGCCCGAGACAGCAAGTACTGAGTGCTGTGAGGGAGGATAAACCTTTTTGTGGGAAAATACTGGAGTAGATATCGCAAGGATGAGGTGTGATGAGGAGCGCAGGGCTGAGCTGGACTTTAACTGAGCTGCCCAGGAGTTTATGACATGCTGACAAAGCAGCAGAGCTGACAGCATCATTCAAGCAGGATAATGTACAAGGATTGCAATTTACACCACACTGTTATACGAGGCTCTAATGGAGCAAATGTAATAGTCACAGTGATAAGACAGTCACCTCAAAGGCCAGTTCTAGCAACAGCTAGAGTTTAGAGTCACTACTGATCTCTGCAATTCACAGAAATGCTATTTTGATCAGGCTACACGGCTAATATATTTTTTGCAATTTGTTATTATGCACTTACTGAATTTGTCTCCACGTAGCATTCTTTTCACCGATCCACACATACACGCTTGCTTTCTTTCCTCCTTTCATACATATTGGCTTAAGTGACATTTCGTATTCCAAAACCCAGACCGCTGCACATTTTCAAGCCCAGTGTGTGTTTTACAGCCTTATACTATCTCAGGGTGACCGAGCCCTGATTTTAAACCCACTTCTGCAAAGGATTCATTCTTCTGCTGGGATTTTCTTGAGCGAGTACCTGTGCCTGAAAAAAGCCTTGACAGCAGCATCAGCAATAGCGTTAACAGCAGCACTCTGCCTTTCCATTGCTATTTCTATGTCAAGTTTTCAAACAGCTGTGTTTACTATGCGCCACAAATCATTGAGGAGATGGGTCAGTTTTATTCCTGTTTTGAAGATGTGGGAAAAGATGTCAAGACACTGCCACTCCAAGCGGCAGCCAGATTCCCAAGAGCTCCGAGGAGCCCAATCTCTTGCTCTAACACGTACACGACATTTCTTCATCCCAACCACAGAGATATAAGGCTGCAAGGACTTTCATGAACTTATTACTCTTCCAAAGCTCTACAGCTCAGATCAAGAAGTCCAGGGAACAGACCATCCAGCCTGTCAGAGAGCTAATGATAGACAATTAGAGCTCATAAGACAAAAAGAGAGCAAGCTCTTCTGTTTTGTCTGTTTGCAAAAATATAAAAAATAATAAAAAGCCCAAACATTTTTTTTTTCTGACAGCTGACTTTTTCTTTTTGTCTTCTTATTCTCTTTCCACTCCTGCAGTGCAGTTGGCAAAGCCTATTTCTGGGCTAGTTTGTTACAATACAGCATGATATGCATGAGGGGTGAGGGGAGAAAAAGAAAAAGAGAAACACAGAAAACAGGTTCTGACATCTAATCAGATCTGCTGTATTGATTTTGCAACTTTTAGCTTTGGAACAAATCAGAGAAACAACCACATTATCACCCAGAATTCACCCTTCCCTTGAGCGAGCCAGTCCAAAAGGAGCTCACACGGACACGTACGCTCACGCCTGCGCACCCACACCCCACCTAAGCAGCTCTCCCGTGCGATGCACAGACTGGGGGAAGCGGGGGAAGCTCTCATCACGGAGGCTGCAGGAGCCACACGATCCCCATTTCCGACAAGATGAAAATTCCAGAGCAAGCCACCGGACTAATGAGCTACCCACGCTGGAGAGCAGCATCTCAATCAACCACGTTGGCCCCTGCTGTGGCACCCACCTCCTTCCAGCTGCGTGAACAAGGAGGAGAGGGATAAACAAGGGCTGTGTTGTTCGCTGGAGGGGTTTTTTTTTGTGCAGGAGGAAAGGGGGGAGCCTATAAAGGGGATGAGGGCAATTCTTGCCCTACTTTCTTGGTTTGCAGTTTGTTTTTCACGCTGATGGAAAGAGCAAATTGACAGCCCGGAAAGCAAAGCTGCCTGCTCAGGGACAGAACGGGCAGTGCCACCGTAAGGTCCTTGCACCGGTTCCAGGCAGGAGACAGCTCAGGTGTACAAACACTCTGCACCCAGCTCCAACTAAGGGCACACAGAACTAACTGATGGAGAAGGGAAGAGGGCCATGTGGGGTGGGCTTCCAGGCAGGAGACAGCTCAGGTGTACAAACACTCTGCACCCAGCTCCAACTAAGGGCACACAGAACTGACGGAGAAGGGAAGAGGGCCATTTGGGTGGGCTCCTGCATGGACAATGCCCCTGTCACTTGGGCACAAGATCACAATAAAGCATTGCTTGGCCTTGGGAGGAGCTTTAGAAAGAGTAAGTTGAGTGTTCCTTACACAGAAGTTCATCACATCTTTGCCTTCTCGGGGGTCACATCGAAGGCTCTGTCCCAGAACAGCTTCTAGCTTGTACCTACCATGTGTGTGGAGTCATGTCCTCCCCATCCAGCCCAAGATCCAGGGCTGTGATCCCCCTCCAGACAACCTAGCAAGCCTGAATTCATCCCAGGCTCAGCACAATGAGGGTCAGTGAGGACCACACCGCTTTCAAACACCAACACCACACCGGGGACACCAGCAGGTCTGATGGTTCTTTGCTCCATAATCAGATCTTGACAAATTTCCCATCAATTCCCGGGGTGACCACGAGTCACCCTCCCTGCCATGTCCTGCCATGCCCCACACGCCTGACCCAGCCTGCCTTCCAAACCAGTTTAAACCAAGATGCACATTTCCACCCTGCTTAAGGGAAGCTTCTCCACATATACTTGCATAGAAATCTTCACACGTTTCCCTGTCCCCATCCTGTAATTTAATTCTTGCCATGCTCCTGAACGGACAGAGATAATTTTGAAAGGGAACCTTTGAAAACTCAAAGTGCCTGCAGGATTTCTCACACCTCCGTTACTGCTGTGCTCCCAGCAGCTCTCATCTGGGAGTAAGTGTGTCTGGTTGGCTCCAGCCAGGTTATCTGCTCTGCCCTCACTTCTCCTCTTCCTGGGGAGACAGTCTGGGAGGAGTGTGGCAGCATGTCTAATGAGCTGTGCTGCTCGTGGAGGCTCATCCCATCCGCCACAGCCCAGAAGCAGCGTGCCCAGGTGCTAATTAACCTGTTCCCTACCCATCCCACACCTGGGAGAGTTCAGCAACCGCGCTATCCCCATGGAACAAAGTCTGCAGGGAGGGCTGCTCCTACAGTCACAGCTCCTTCCAGACCAAGGCATCGTACCCAGCTGCCTCCCCCCGTCTGATTCAAAGTCTTGATGGAGAGAGCATAAAACCCCGCGTGTCTAAACACACCTCAATGGCACGGGAGCTGAGCAGGCACTCACAGAAACAACTGCAGGGAAAGGATGGGGACAGTCATCCAACGTGGACACCAGCAGCATCCCTCCCTCTACGTTTGCCTTTGTGCACAGACACCACCTTCAAGCGGGGCTGGGAGCACTGCCCGTCGCTGAAATCACGCGATACACCCCATGCTAAGAATCAGTTTTCTGTTACTCACGGCTTTATTGCATGGAAACCATTTAGGATTATGCAGTCCCCACCAGGGTCTGCCCAGCACGCTTTTCAGGCAAAATGGTTCAGGGGTGTCTGGAAGTGACAGCTGGGGTAACTAAGCTGAAGAAAGGGTTATGGGATGGAACGGTCTAATGAACTTTCATTTGATACCTTTTGAGTGCCTGACTTTACAAACTTACGCACCCTGAAGGTATTTAACACATACGTAACGCACATAAATACCCACCCGGTAAAGCTGCTGTTCTGCACTTATCCACCGACACGGAAGCGGAAAGCAATGTATACAAACACACACTATACCTCTCCCCTTCCACTTGCAACACGCTGGCCATACGGCATCCTGCCCTTAGCCTCGTACAGCCAGGCCAATTAAACAGAAACTCTTCAAAGGTCCCCAGATAAAAGAGACATGCCTGCTCAGCCCAGTCAGAAAGGTCAACTCTGCCTGAAAGCATCACTGAGTGTGTCAAGCCTGCTCAGCCCACAGGCTTTTGTGTACCCAGGCATTCAGAGAGGCGCTCCAGGGCTGTAGGGTTATACTCACATTGCACGTTGAGCTGTACCAGGGCTTCCCGGGGTTTGATGTTAAAGCCATTGTACCTGGCTGTCTGACATTTATAGGTCCCGCTCATTTCTCGGCTCACGCTCTCCAGGCGCAGCTTCCCATCGTATGTCTCCATTGTCATTGTTCCTGAAGGCATGGGGGTTTCCTTATCTACCCGGGACCAGATGATGGGGGGCTTGGGCTTCCCTCGGACCTCGCACTGCAGCTCAGCCCGGGAGCCCTCCCGGACGGTGATTGTGGACTGACCCTTAGGGACACTGATGGTTGGTGGCACTAAAAGGGAGACAAGAAGGGCATTGTTATACAAGTTTCCAGCAAAACAAGGAATATTCTTGAGATGTTTGTGTTCAAGTCACACGAACAGCCCCGAACTCCGAAAGTTTCCACTTGGCAGAGTGCAGCCCCTACGGGAACACACTGCCCGTGTAAGCCATCCTACAAGGTCTGGCGCTGCAGGGCATCAGCGAAGGTCCAACAATGTATCCCAATGTCAATGACAAGTACCAGCTGTATTGGGACCTTCTGCCAGCTCCCACCCCTCTGGTTGCAAAATGCTGTCCAGCAGCAGGGCAAACACAGAGGAACCCAAAGGCAAAAGCCTCTTTGATCCATTTATCCACTTCTGGTCAGTGAATTTCCCAAACGCAATGGCAGTCTTTCAGCCAAGGAATAGAAGTCGTTATCTGCCAAGGTACCTAGTTCCCCTATACAGGTCAGACCCAAACCAAGGCTTAGAGGATTAGTGTTTGTAGATTGTATCTGCAGCCTTATCAGACATCCAGGACCCCTGTTCACCCCTAAACCACAGCAAGGAGCCAGGTCTGTTAAGTGCCTTTGCTTACTTTACATTGAGATTCACGGTGGATTAGTTATCTCCGGCTCACTCTAGCAAGAGACAGGTCCCAGCAAAGATGACTTCTGGCATCCCTTCCAGGCCAGGCTGGGAACAGCTCACCTAGCATGACTGTTGAGCTGGGTCTAGAGATGGAGGCACAGTAAGGCTCAGGAAATATCAATGGACAAACAAAACTTTTGCTGCTGATAAAGAAAGCTCCAAAGAAACCCAATGACCGCAGCTAAAGGGTGCAGAGGTGTCGGTGGGAAGAGGTTTGTTGTTCACGTCCTCAACTCCGCCAAGAACCAAAGGAAGGGGATGTAACATTGTCAGGTAACATTGACATTTTATTTGTATTAGGCTTCAGAGTTAACAGTTCAACTGAGGTAAACAGGGCTGTAATCATTTTCTGAAAGCTTTTTTGACAGTGGCGACGCTTGGATTGACACTTCCATAACTGCAAGGGCCATGTGCTTCGCTTCCATTTAAATCAAAGTTCAGAACTTGAGAGGCTGTAACAAGCTGGTCTGACCAATGTTAGCTCAATTCAACTCCAGCAAAGGAGAGCGTGCTACAGTAATTGCACACGTTACAGCCCGCAGCTGCTTTAAGAGCAATTTAGGATGGCTCCAGCCCAATTTCCCTCTGCTGTGACCTCCCCATGCAACAGGGAGGCCACATTTTCAATTCACAGTTCTCCCGTGGGCTGGGGATTCTCATCACACCCTGTCCCGCATGGCATGAAGGAACGACAGCGCTCTCAGTGCCCAGCACCACCAGCAGCTGCTCACCCAGTGAGAGGCAATTTTCTCCACGGGGAAAAGCTGTAAATTGTATTTGAAGATTTTATTTTTAATTAAAGCTATCTCTCCTTGGAGATGCTCAGCAGAGGCAGCCACCTTGGCGAGCTCAGGCTTTGCTCAGCAGGGAAACAGGGAGCCCCCGCTGCTGCCCTCCTGCTCTGAGCCTGCGGTCTGGGGAAACCTGATGGGTTTTTATGCAGGAATCACACGTTGGAGGTGGCTCATGTCTGCTCGTGGGGATGCCACATGCTGAACAGCCTCAGCTGCTGCATGAAGGGCTGCTCCAGCAGGGACAGCAGTTTCCACCCCCTGGGTCAGAAAGCAGTCCTGCTGGTGCAGGATGCCAAAGAGAGGTGTCAAAATGCCCCAGGCTGCATTCCTGTTCTTCCCCGCCAGCAGTATCCACAGGAGTATGTGGGGCTCACCCTCCACCAGCCGGGCCAGAGCACAGGGCAACCTGCCACCACACACATCTCCTTTGCGGTGGTGGCCAGCTGGCGCCTAGAGCAACATCTGCACCGACAGCCACTGCCCAGCCTTTTGGTGGGACCACCCAGGGTCTCCCAGCCCTTCACTGCTTTCTGCCCTTGCAGTCTGCAACACAACTGCACTCTGCCATCTAGTGATCTTGGGCAAAAAAGGATTGCTCCTGGTGGCACCAGCCACGTGAGGTTGGGAGAGCCAGCTTGGCACCAGGATTGGGAGGTTCCCATGGTGTCTGCTGGCACACAGAGAACCCTACTTGCCAGGGCTGCCAGCAGAAGGGAAGCAACGCCCTTTGGTGTTTAGTAGGTCCATGGCATGGTCAGGGCTCGGTCTCCAGGCTGATAATGAGCACTGGGCACAGTCCCATTGGGAGCATGCTGGCCTCAGCGTTTCTGCTGGGAGACAGGGGCTTCCCAAAGCATAGACAGCAGTCACAGCACCTTCTGCTGCGGGGCTGAAGGGAGGAACATCCAGAATCAATACTGGGACCAGTCCAACCAATAGGTTCAGCACAATGAGGGACTGAGAGGAAATGTTCTGTGAAGGTTCAGGACAAAAACTGTGGGCAGCTGGCTCCCCTTGGGAGTCCTCACCAGATTACGAGCCCAGTGCTGCTTTGTGCCATACCCTCAAGGTCCTGGAAAGGCAGCAAGATGACATGGATGTAACAGAGAGCAGGGCTGGACCCACCACTCCCCAGAAGCCAAAAGGCAGCCCCGAGACCCTGTGTTTCAGTCCCCAGGGTGACTGACAAATACACAGATTAGTCCTGTCCTCACCAAGCCATGGGGTGAAGCTTTGACTCTGATTTTAAAGGGGGGAGGCATTTATAATGCTTGGACTCCTACAGAGTGCCCAAGACAGATTGCAATTGCAATCCAGCAAACATTAAAGCTCTTCACAGAACTTGCTATGACAGATTACACCAATCTACTGGCCACAGCTCTGAAAGAAGGGACATTCCTCATAAGCAATGCCAAAGGGAGGAAAGAGCAGCTTGCTTTCTCTTTTATTCTCTTCCAAGCAAAGGGATGTCTGAAATTTGGTGAAATACCACCCCCTCCTTCTTCCTTCATGATTTGGAGGCTTCTCTGCACAATCACACTCTAAACCTGTCTCTGTAGCTTTGACTGGACTACACTTTGGACTTTTCATAGGGAAAAAACATAAAGGAAGATCTGCTTGGTGCACAACACTTCTGGCAGAGGGGCTGTAACTATTACCTGTCTCCAGTCTCAGCCAAATATTTGCCCAAGGATGTGAGAGGCTCACCTGTCTCTGAGGAGATGTTCACCTCCACGCTGAGGTCAGGAATGGGTGCTCCCTGGAAGGTAGCCACGCACAGGTAGGTACCATAGTCACTGAATCTCAGGTCAATAATCTCCAAGCTGCAGGTCACCGGTGGGAGCTCAGGGTCATTTCTGGTGATGAGCAACCGGTCTGAGAACCTGGCTGGTTTCCCATTCTTGTACCAGGAATAGACAACCTTCTCCTGAGGGACAGCATCCACGTGGCATGAAAGCTTCAAGTCCTGCCCTAACTGGATGGTCTCGCTCTCTTTGATCACATCAGGGGTGATTTGGAACGTGGCATTCTTCATAGCTAGGATGAACACAAATGCAAAACTGGTTAGGGACAGCAAAATGTCCTGCATAGGACAGGACAACAAGCTCTCTGCTCCTCAGAAAGGCAACATCTCCATGCGAAAGCCTGTCCCAAGATCTCCCCCAGTTATGTTCCTACAAAATATCCCTAGGGCCTCACATCTGGCCAGCTGGGATCATTCTCCAGCCCAGGAGAGTGCTACAGCCTGGTATGAGCCCCTCCTTCCACCCTGAAAATCCATGCCCGGAGAAAAAGGGCAACTTACAGCGCACCAGCAGGTTCACTGTCTTCTTTGCCGGGTTCCCCACGTTGTTGATGGCTGTGCAGTTGTAGTAGCCCGAGTCCTCCACGTGGATCCTCCAGATGGTGAGGTTGCCTCCTTGCACAAGGCTGTTGGGAGGCATTGGGCCAGGAGAGTGAGACCAAACCACCTCCGGATGCGGGTCACCACCCGTCAGAGAGCACTGCATAGTGATGTTGTCACCAGGATTGACCACCAGCGTCTCATTGACAGACAGCTTCAGAGCAGGTGGGGCTGGAAGAGGACAGAGAGTGACACTTCGGAGCTTGAAAAAGACCTACCCACTTGCCTGGGCACAGCTTCATGCTTTCTAGGATTTGTTCTTGGAGATGGCTGATTTGAGCAGGGAGAGCCGGAGGGAGCCCTGAATTCATTACAAATGCAAGGTGCCTGGGAACCTAAAGCATTATCATTACCATTTCTTTGAGTTAAAGCTCTTTTACGGTGATAGCACACTGCAGGCAGAACCTCACACCGCCCCAGAATGGAGTTCAAACCTAAAACGCTCCACCGCTAGCGCTTAGGATTGGGGCACAAGCTACAGATGATATCTGAACAGTGTTCAGTGCAGCTTCTCTAGGCTTAGGACTCTGGTCAGAATAAAAACCTGAACAACCCCTTTGCACAGCTCGGACTGGCAACCAGACAGACTTCTCAGTGGAAAACGCGAGGCTAGAGGCTTCTTGACTCCTGATGCAAACAATGCGCTGGGTGGTGTTGGGTTGACGGTTGGACTTGATGATCCTTGAGGTCTTTTCCAACCTTAATGACTCTGTGATTCTATAAACTACAGCAAGGCAGAAGGGCAATGAAAAGCCACTGTGGCTCTACATTACCGACCTGCACCACAACCAGTCTGCTCCCCTGCAGTGCCTTCTGCTCTCCCTGTATTTCACCCTCCTGACTCCAACACTATTGTGTGAATCACAGTTAGGCTGTTTATGGCTTCTACAGAAACAGCACACTGGTCCGAGCCCTAAGAAAGAAAGAAAACAAACAATGCAGGAGAACAAGAGATTCATTGTCACAAGGCATGGGAAGCTGCAGCCATGGATTGAGCTTAGCATAGAATCATCAAATAGAATCACAGAATGGTTTGGGTTGGAAAGGACCTTAAAGATCATCCAGTTCCACCCCCTGCCATGGGCAGGGACACCTCCCACTAGCCCAGGTTGCCCAAAGCCTCATCCAGCCTGGCCTTGAACCCCTCCAGGGATGGGGCATCCACATCTCAGGACCCGATCCAAAACACACTGGGAATTATGGAATGGTTTGGGTTGGAAAGGACCTTAAGCTCACCGGGATTTTGGTGTTTGCTGGACAGCGCTCACAACCCCAAGGGAAAGCCAGGCTGGGCACCAGGTGCATGCCCAGGCTCAGCCTGCTCCTTCTGCCTGGCCAGAGCTCCACCCTGATGGATGGGTGAAAGGACAGGCTTAGAGGAACCCGCCTGAACCCACCAGCTGTTCAGGTTCAGGGTTAGCTGGGACCAAACTTCTCCTTCCATATTGATGTGCTGTCCCAAGGAGTTTTGGGGAAGGTCTACCATTAAAATAAGGCTATCCCATGAGATGCCTCTCCATCTCTAACTCCCAACGAGATGTCTTTCAGAGGCAAAGCCTTTGCCAGGCAGCTGGAGCCTGACACAGAGGACCAGAACCTGTCTGCACCATAACATACCATGAAGAGCAGCTCTGCACCCCCTCCTAACCTCCTTCACCTCCAGAGGTGTCAAATACACTTTTCTGCAAACCTGGGGGCTACAGACCAGATCACAGGGATTGTCTTTCGTGCACAACTGAATAAATGAGACTGATTCCAAATGTCTAGGTAACCTCTCCTTTGAATACCCTAGTACCTGTTTTTGGTTTATTTTATTTCTGCACCCTTTTCACTACATTCCCCTTCAGGAACTGATCCAAAAAACTTCCCTTTGTATTCTCTATTTCATCCCATGAAAAGCCTTTTAAAGCCCCTGTCAGCACCATCGCTGGCTCCATCCAGACAGAGCTGAGAAAGTAGCAGTCCCCAGCACAAAGGCGGGGAGGATGTTTTAAGTAACAGCCATAATAATGCAAAATAAGACATTGTTCCATATTCATGAAGCTTGATTTAACGGCATCATTATTTCTGCCTCTTCTCTCCCTGGACCCCGCGTTAATGAGCTGTGCTGGATTTGTATGGGATCTCTGAATTACAGCCCATACAAACAAGGCGAGGAGGACCGCTCTCTTCCCAGCACCGGTGCCGTAATTTAGCAGCATGACTACTGGCGTGCTGGGATGTTGCTTTGGTGCACTGAATCTAGTGGCCTCTCCCTGTCCATGGCACATGCCAGAGGTGGCCAGCTGTGCCTAAGGAAGAAGGTGGCTCCTCTGCCACCTGCACTGGGCGTTTTGAGGCCAGTGGCTGGAGCCCTCGACTTTCAGGAGGCCACAATCTGCACTCAGAGCCTTCAAAAAGTCTCTTTGTTGGAGTCTTGGAAACATTTTGCAAGGGTTAATGCACAATAATCGGCAAAAGAAGGATTTGTACATCCTCTCCAAGCTCCAGGCAGTTTCATGAGACACTATGAAGTCCAGGAATGCAACAGCTCAACTCACTATGGTCGGGCAGGACACACTGGTGTCACTAACAGGCTGACAGCTGAGCGTAGCTGACACCAAATAGCTGGTCCTGCCTTCTGACATTGAACCGGTCTCAGGTTCACAGGGCACAGACAAACTGACAGACGCAGCATCTTGGTGGGGAATCTCCATCCATCCCCATCAGAGCCAGAGAAAGGCTGACACCAGCCTACATCCAGAGAGAAGATGTCAGAGCTGGGGAGCACAAACCAGAGGTCCTGCAGGCTCTGGGTAAGATGTAGGGCTCTTGCAGGGTTTGATGTGCACGTATCTGACCAACACTCATCTTGCCCAGTTCTGGGTAAGGCAGCATGGAAAAAAAAGGTCGTGTGTGCATGTGAGAGGGAGGCAGGGAAATGGCAAAGCTGTCACCCACACAGCTCCAGGGAGCTAGCTCCCACGGTGTGCCCCAATGCAGAGCCCTGGCTGTGGCAGCTTCCACCCCCACTCCCACTCCTGTCAGCAGACAGGGGTTAACAGTCTGCAGACATTGTTATGCAGGAGATGAATCTCATTTATTTGTAACCTGTGGCAATTCCTTTTGTTCTTGGCTCAGGAAACCTGCTGGCAGAGTCTGCCGAGCAGCAAAAGGACCATTAAAAACAAAGAGTCGCTTTCAATTCCCTTTGAAGTCCAATTTGCTGCAGTAAAACTGCAGGAGAATTAACCAGCTAGGGCTGCTTAATTTTGCAGAAATCGAGGCAGGGGAGAACGTCAGCCTGACCCTGTGCTGAGCTGGTCCTGTGGCTCTGCAGACCCAACCTGCTGCTCTAGAGCCACACACCAGAGCAGGACAGAGGAGGAGCAGGGGAAACCCCTTTCCTGTTCAAGTTGCAGCCCAAGAACCCATCCCCTGCTGCAAGGGCCAAGCTGCTGACGCAGAGGTCAGGAGAAACACATCTCCTTGGTGGAGACTACCATCTGCCCAAAGGCCACTGCCAGAGGAGCCAAAGCGAGCCAGCTGAGGAACAGCAAATGAACTGGGAAGAGAAAATTCCCTTGGCCTGACATGACCTGACCCAACATAGTACTTGGGCCTACAAATATTTAAGAGTGATTTCCATGCACCTCGGCACCCTTTGGGCGCTCCTCGGTAGCAAAGGCACCAGGATTCTGGGCACAGCCAAGGTGATGGAGGCTGTGAAAGCACGAGCGCAAGAGGGAAAGAAAAGACTTAAACACAAAAGGAGGGAATTAAATATTTTTCTTTAAATATTTTCTAGTCTACGGACAATACTACCTACAGGGCAAGTAAGCCAGATAATATTTCATGTTTAATATACTTGTGTTATTTAACATAAACCCTGCTCAGCTTGTAATCCAATTTGCTATGTGCCCCTTTGAGCTTGTAGTATCAGGCTCCCCTGTAACTATGCATAAATATGCAGCTATAACTAAACAAGAGGAAAAAAAGAACTAGAGGTACGTGCTACGTGGTCCAGGATCAGAGCTTAGGTAAGTACCTAAGAAACTGGTGTAAATTCAGCTGTACCACTGGCTTCTGATCTGGCTACGACCTGAAAATGCCTCCTACTCAATAAATGGGCTGGACCAAAAAGAATAGTTTCCCTGTGCTTGGGCTGGTAGGGGGGGTAGAGATATGAAGAGAAATTTGATTTTCTAACTCTTCAAAGGTAAAGACACAACAGGGAAGAAGAGCTGGATGAGATTGCTTTCTTCATCATGAGCACCAGATAAGTTTTTGAAGGGAATATTCCAGTATTCGCTACAGTCTCATCCTGAGAGAGTCAGGCAGTGGTATGAGTTGCTCAAGACGCGTTCCAAGATCTTACTAGATAGAGAAAATATATATATATATTTTTTTACATTAGCTGTAGCTTGCTTTCTTAATCTCATTTTCTGTCTTCTTTCTACATAAAATGATGCAACTATTGCTCAGCACCTTGGGCTCAAGTCAGATCAATAAACATAATTTATACAGTACCAACAATATCCCATCAACAGTTGGCAACATCAAAAGAGTTCTGTTTCCACTGCACAAGGATGACACAAGGGATGCAAACTGCTTTGTGCTACATTACAGAGGTGAATAATTCAAACAACTACAATGCCTTTCTTTCTGATCATGGGACACCCCAGGGCTGGAAGCAATTTCCTGACATTTACTTATTATTCAAAACTATTCAACACATGTGTGGGCTTTGTGGGTGAGGGGGTTTTTGTGGGTGTGTTGTTTTTTTTTTTAATGGACAGGTTGCAACCAGGTCTTTGCAAGTATTTGGCACGTGTTAGCGAGTTATCAGTGAGTTCTTGCAGGTCAAGCAAGAAGCACCAAACTGGAGGCGCACTCAAGCACTGCTGGGATGAATATCAGTGTAAAATTTATTTATCAGGAAGGCACTGGAGATATGTGCTTTCCACAAGCATCGGCACCAGCGGAGCCCGTTAGCTGGGAGGTGCTGAGCAAACCAGGCCAGAGTCACACATGAATGAATTATTTGTAAGAACTCCTGCAGCATCTGCCCCGCTCTAGACTGTATCGAATCTATTTTTAAAGTCACTTAGAATTATAAATAAATAAACCACTGTCTGTATTAAAAACTACATAGTGCTTCAACACCTCCACGTAGCCTGTTTTAATGATCCCACAGCAGGTCTGGCCAAAGCACCGGCTACACGCAGAGCTACAAGAAATTAGAGCATCCCTGGCCACGACACTTGTGCGTGAAGGATTCGTCATCCTAGCAGCCACGTCCATGAACACGAGGTGCTGCGGGACCCGGACAGGGTGCTGGGTTACCCTGGTTGAGCAGCCCTGGAGGGGTCAGAGGGCTGTGGGGACCTTCTGCATCCCCCTCTTACCTGTGGTATTTGTGAGCTGGAAGGTGATGGATTTGTCAGGGATGCTGCAGACGTTGCGGACGGACACCTGGCACGTGTAGCTGGCGTAATCCTGGGGCCGCAGGTTCTTCAGCTTCAAGACTTTGGTTTCACCCTTGGGAGTCAGGGGAAAAAAGGGAGGAAAAAAGACACAGGGGTATAAAGCACAGCTCGTTATTGCAGGTCCATAACCTGTTCCAAAGTTCACAGATTACCAGGAGTTCCCATTGAAACCCTGGGGAACTGGGCAGACTCCAAGCCCTGCTAGCTATATACAAAGGAGACGCAAATCTTTGCCGTGGTAACTCCACCTCCAGGATTTCTCAAAACACCCAGCAACTGACTGACATTTAACCTGAGAGCACTGCCAAACAGGTCTAGGCACAATTCCTCATCAACCGCTGTCAGAATCATCTTGTTGAACTACAAAAACCCCCAACATCCCCAAACAGACCCTGGGATGTCCCAGGGAGATGTCAGTAAGAACTCAAGGGAAGTCACTGGGGTCTCGACATTGCAAACCCAAAGCAAATCACAGCAGATTCAGGCACTAATGGTGGCCTAAATATGGCAAGTTCAACAGTTAGGCTGTAAAATTTTGCAGTACAGGGGAAAATAGATAATTCAGAGAAATACTCAAAAAACTTCCCCCCCCAAAGCTTTCTGATCTGTCTTCTCCAGATTCCCATCTCATTTCTGCTGGTGTAAATCCAGAGTGACTGCTCAGACTCTGATAGCTTTTTCTCATACTCTAACAAAGTCCTTCCCTGGCACCCCATTAGTTACTGACTCGTTATAGAAACGGAATCAAGTTGCTAGATTAACAATAGATGCATTCTGTATATTTTTATTTATGGAATGCGGAAAGCTCCGAGATGCATCCCGTGGTTTGCACACCCTGCAACTCATATGTCTTCCCGTGACAGCTTATTGCTGTTTTTCTTGTGTTTGTCTAAATCCCATTTGCAGAAACCATTCCATAATTGCCTGCAAATGTGAGAAGGTGTCAGCACAACAAATCCTCTCGAGGACCACCTCAAGGGACTGGACGATGAGCTCAGGCACGCTAATATGCAGAGAACAAAGATCTGAACTGAGTAAATTAGAAAGATAAACACCTAGGAGACCAATAACCCCATGAAAGTCCTGTCCCCTGAGATTTGCTGCTATGTCACACAAATGATGACATTTACAATGTGCATGTCAACTACTTACCGGCTCATATGTATCCCGCTTATTGATTAGTAAACGTTGTGCAAATGTGTATAAACCTTCAGTGTAAATAAGTTTTAAAAAGCTTAAACAGGAAATTCGTCACCTCATTTTTAATGTAAAAGCCTACCCAAACCTGCCATTGATACCAGTTAATCTCTACGGCAATATTACAAACCCCTGGGAAAGGTGCTTTGTTAAACAAAGTGCATCTGAGCTCCGGCAAGACTTTCCCCTCCCAACGGCACTGCAGAGGTATGTTTTTGTTAACTTCAACTCTTACCAACTCAAACTCAATGCTGGTGCTAAGGAGAGGACCATAAGGGCACGCCTGTGGGAGCACAGCAGTCCTAACACCCTTTCTCTCAGAGCTGGGAATGACCCATCGTGGTGGGAGCATCGCCCAACAGGAGCTGCAGGATGCTGGGTCATTCACATGTTAATGCTGCAACGCGGTGAATTTCTGCCAGATACCTTATTTAGCTGAATATCTCAAGCCCTAAGACATCTTCTCATTAAGCAATGTCTCTTGTTAATTACACTGAGCTTAGCAAAAGCTGGAAGAGCCCACGGTGGCTTCCTTTAAGGTCGGGGTGTCACAGTTGGAGGCCACACAGCACTGGACTGGACAAAGCTCTCTTCAGGGCCAAAGAGCAGTGCTGTCCCACAGCATTTCTGCAAATCTGCTGCTAACCCACAGCTCTCTTCTCTCATCACCCCGAACGTTTCCATTTGGCTGGCCATTTCCACGACCTACGGAGATGGCGTCTCAATAAAACATGAACACAACTACATTAACTGAAAGGTTGCCTGGGGCATCACTCTGAAACCAAACTCAGCCAGAATGTGCTCAGAGCCCAGCTTTGGGAGCGTGGGGAGGTGCATGGGATGAAACTGGTGTCCTGGGGAGGTGCCCTTTCAGCCCTCCCGTCCCACCCATCACTGCTTCATGCTGCCTCATGGTCTTGCTGGAAGTGCTGGAGCTGGTTAGCATCTGAAGGACATTCAGAGCCAGAGCTCAGCTTAGGATAACGTGCCCAGAGTGCTTGGTGAAAGAAAAATACTCCTCCCCATCTCCCAGGGCATTGGCAGGCTCATTACTGGGAAGAAAGTGGAGTTCAGAGGGGTAGGGCATGGGATGCCCTAGGGATGCACAAGGGATGTGGATTCCCTGTTACAGGACGACAGTCAGAAGGTGTCCAGGCAGTTGGGTTGCCTTTGTTGTTTGTGGCCATTAGGAAAAGCTCATCATCATTGACCCCAGGGACCCCACGGCAGTGCCTGCTGTTTGCTCACGCTGCTAAACAGGAAGAGCTTCCCCAGATTTATGGAGCTTGTGTGCTCAATTAAGGAAAAAAAGTAATGGTAGACAGAAGAGACCCGATGTGGGGCTGTTTTTGCTTTGATTTTAGTCTCATCCAACAGCCACATGAGGGGACCTGTGACCTGCTCTCAGGGACAGCACCAAAAAGAGCAAGGGACTTCCAGGCTGTCACACTCCCTCCTTCTGCTCTGCTCCTCTTGTACCCTGGGAACCCACACGCAGAAGGAGGCTCTACCAGCCCTTCTGGAGACAACGCTCCCTGCACTGGCCACCACCCCCTCCCCAGCATCGGAACCCATGCAGGGAAAGAAGCGCCTGCTTCCAGGGAGGAATCTGGATCAGCGAGATGCTCAACACAAGCTGGTGGAGGGTTTGGTTTGTTTTTTTCACCTGTGTGTAGAGGGGTTCGTAGATGTCCACACCATTGTCCTGACTGTGGGAAAGTGTCTCAGCTCCCCGTTTCCAGATGAAGCGAGCTGGCGGGTTGGAGTTGACAGTGCAGCGGAGGAAGACAGTCTTCTCTTGGTAGAAGCTGCCACGTACGTCACTGATGGTCTGGTGCACAGTGAGAACAGGTTCATCTAGATCTGGAAGGAAGATAAGGAGGGCCGCAGCGGTTGTTAGTGATGCTTGGGCTGCACGGACAGCCTGCAGAGCACCAGGCACCACAGGGGAGAGGGGAAGCTCCCACACATTTGGCTGATGCCAACTGCTGAATTAAGAGCTGATCTGAGGGCAGGTCACACAAACAACATCAAAAGGGAACAGACAGGAGAAGCCAAAATTCTCCTGCTCACCACACAACCTTCAGAGAACAGAAAGCACCCTCTGGTTTGCAGATCTTACATGGTCCTCCAGCAAACTGCCGGCCGGCCACGTGCCTCTCAGACCAGGTTGTTGCTTCACCTTCCCCAATGAAACTCCAAATCACTGCTCTCTACTCCAGTGAGACATCAGAAGGATCCCAGGAAACTCTGCTCCACTGTCATTTCTTCTGCTCCCACTTTCCACATCCCTCCTGAAATCACGGGGCTCAGCCCACGGCTGGGAGATGCCCACACAAAGGACATGACAAACCTTCAAGGCACAGGGTAGTAGAAGTAAGGACAAGATCAAGGAGCCGAGATGGAGAGAGGAGCAAGTCTCATTGGGTGCCATGTGAACACAAGATGCAACAACACTGTGAAAGGTATCTACAATTTATTTCTCTTCCTATTAGAATATCCTCGGTGTATTCTCTTATTTTCAAGGTCTGTACTGACTCTCCCTCTTCAGCAACTTCTGCTCACTTCATCCCTATCACCCACCCCTAAACTGGTCCGATTCTTTTCAGTTTTCTCCCTTTACAGAAAATATTCCTTATCACTCCCTCACCATGCCTGTACCAGAGACGCAGCCGTCATGATCGGATCCATGGTCATCAGTCACTTCACTTGCAAGGACACAAGCAACAGCCCTGCAGGGAGGATATTTTCTCCATCCACCCAGGGCACACTGCTCCCCAAGGGCTGCCCTCCTGCTAAAAAGGGGATCATTTTCTCGGGCTTTTGCACCCAGACACCGATGTTTGAACATCAAGGAAGCATGGGCAAAACCTCAGAGGAATTCTCCTCCCAGAACCACCTGGAGACTGACTGGGGTTAAATGTAAGGATCCCATTTGACAAGATGGGACCAACTGACCCTCTAAAACTGAAATCTGTCCCCATGCTCTTAAACACGTCTTATAAGGCAGCTGTTGAGCTCAGCTGAAGCAATTCTACATTTTTAGCAGCCTTATGACCCCATCCTCAACTGCGAGGAAACTGAGGCACATGCACCCAGTATCCCCTTGTGCTGCCAGCACTGTCTTCCACATGTTAGCCGAGAGGAAAAGGACACATGCCTATCACCTCCTGCAATCCTATGCCACCTAGTTTCACAATATTTTATTTTAGAGATCTGTAAGTTTGAAAGTCTCACTCCCAGAAAGGAAGGGAGAAGCAAGGATGAGTTTCTGCTAACGTGTCATCCCAATAACGCATCTTCTCTGCTGAATCACAAGTGCCAACTTGTGGATTTGCATATTTTAATGAGCTGTATGCTTGGTAGACAGCAATTGTAATGGGACCTGAGATTTGTCGGCTTGACCACACCATAGCTCAGAGGTACGAGTAGAGCCATTAGCAGAACAATGACAAGGCACCAAAAAAAAAAAAAAAAAATCAAAACCCAGACAACCCAAGGCTGAAGAAAAATATACACAAGTGGAAAAAAAAACCCAACCAAAACACAACACTCCTCTCTCTATATAGTGCTGTCTCCATGTGGCCATAGGGTGACTGAATTTTTCACTAAAATTCTTTTGGACCAGGACCTTGGGCACAGCCTCTCCTCCTTCCCCCTTCTTTGTCCTTAACCTTCCTTTATTTTTTCACAGTTTACATGAGTAACTCTGTAGCCACCATCCTTCCGAGGCTCCATTTCTCAGCAGGATGCATGGCAAAACACTTCCCTTACTGATCAAAGAAGATACCACTTGGGTCTCCTGGCTCCCAGCTACTCCCCACACAGAAAACAACATTTTCCTTTCAGTTGCTAAACCTTTCCTCCCTCGAATCTTTCAGAATTCTTTCGTAGCAGCCAGCTCGAGGTCTAGCCCTCCTGAGAAAAGCTAAAATAGGACCTGCGACGATATGTATGTCCTTGATGTACGAGTAACGCCGCTGATGTCAGTGAGCTGCACAAATGATAAATTTGGCCCCAGGCTGCTTATGGAGATGATCACATGGGATGTTTCATGCGCAAGAGGAGCTCGTAAACATCCATTCTTTCTTTTTCTTTACTTTCCCTCTCTCCCACACAGCAATACTCCAAACAGCAGCTGCCTCTCTGCCAGTATCTAACCAATACTTTAAAGTCTCACTTGATGCCCTCTTGGGGCAAAGGAATAACTTGCGACACAGCTTAGTGGTTCCAGTTTAATATCCTCTTGGCACCAGTGGCTCTCCGCACAACCTCATCGTCTAATACTAAAAGTATGAGTGAGGACTAGCACTAGCTGTCAAAGACACCAAGGTTCACATGAGGGTGATTACTTACCTCCAACTACAAATTGGGATGTGGGGAAAGAAGGGGTTTGTTTTCAAATTCTGGTTCATTCAGCTGAAGGTTGCCTGGGTGAGCATTCAACAAAAAAACTGCGACTTTTCCTGTGTGTTCCCTTATAACGACTGCAAAGACTAGCAGAAAATAGCCTCTCCTCCCCAAAACCCAAATGAGCAGAACAGAGGTGCGTTACCAAGTCCATCTGCAGAGTAGATGTTAGTATGAGAAAGCCCTTGGCCATCCCATTAGCCCCATAGTTCTACAGGTCAGAGCTGTATGAGGGACCACAGGACACTACATCACTCTAGCTCCAGTCTGCACCCCAGAAGTAAAGGGAACACCCTTAGCATGTAAGAAAATTCACGCCACGGTCCTGTTCCTAAAGACACAGGTTCTGGCAAGGTGTCCTACTAAGGCTTAAGAAAAGCAAGACCCATTTGCAATGGAGAGCTATCATACTCCTCCACCACGTGCAGGAGAAGAAACAGGCAGAGAAGCCAAGCAGGTCTAGGTGAGCATCAGGACTCCTCCAAAGCTACACAATGCCCATAAAGAGATGCTCATCCTATCCAAAGGAGGTGCTGATGAAGCAATCTATCTTCCAAACCTGCAGGATGGTGCTCATGCTACACTACCCCCTGTACAGGGCAGGGCAAGGGAGGGAGAGAGATGGGAGCTGCTCCAAGCCATAGAATACAACTGTGGATCATGAGTCTACCAAAGGCTAAGGATGTTCAAGTCCCTGGTGTACTTTGTGAGGGTCACAATACCTAAAAGGAAGGCAGCAGGCTGCCTGAACGCACTAGCTCTCATCCCAGGGTTGGACAGCAGGACTAAAAGCAGCTCTTAGGGGTAACAGTTGTCATCAGCAAAGTTATGCCCAGACTCCAGGCAGGTCCAGGGGTTTTGATGAAGCAAAGAGGTCTTTTATAATACTTTCCATCTTTTTAGCATCAACTTCCTGCTGCCTAGGCCTTCTCAGAAGATATGAGTGAGGAGAGGGATTTGGTGTTGCTGGGGTTGGAGGGAACTGGAATAGTGGATAACCAAGGACAATGAGCAGAATGGTCATCTTCCCCAAGACAACAAATCTCATCAAACGTTGTCTAGACTTTATTTCTTTGATTCCTCCCCTATGGGGGTTATGGGATAAAGTTTAATCTCCCTCCCTTTTGGCCTCAGCAGCCCAAGAATAAACAACATTAAGCCAGCATGAGAAACCTTCAAAACTTGGGGCCCAAGGTGGAGAACCACTAACAGCATCTCTGGGACACAAGAAGGACGGGCACTGGAAACATCGAGTCACTGCTGAGACTGAGGGGTCCTCACAGCTTCCCTCACATTCACCCCATCATAACCCAGCCTGCTCAGGTGCATCCCAGAGCCTTTTGCTCTGCAGAGGCACCAATGCTGGGAGGAGGGACTGGTTTCCGGAATGCCCCCAGCATCTGAGGCACCACCAACTTCAAGAAGCATCGGTCCTGCAAAACGAATCCAAAGCAAGCAGAAGCCATCTACAACACTACATCTGAGACAAGTGCTCGGGGCCCCTGGCAGCGACAGACATCACAGCACCTCGATAGGAACAACTCCCATGGACAGGCAGAGCTATGGATCTAACCCCCTAGGGGAAATGGACCCTCAGGACACCACAACAGTCCCTTTGCTCCTGAATCAGGTGCACGTGGTCCTAGGGCAATGCAGGTCCCTGCCAGCCCCACAGCGACGCAGAGACATGCAGTAGAACTGTGGGAAAGTCTGGGTTGCCGCTAAACGACTTACACTGCACATCTACTCGAATGGACTTGATGGCAGGGACCCCAACCCCATTTTCTGCTTTACAGTAATAGCGGCCCCCCTGCAGCCTTTGGATCTTCTCAATCCGAAGGGTCTCGTTAAGCACTGATGTCTCTTGGAATTTGTCCGATGCGCTGCCAGCGGTTTTGGTCCATCTCACCTGCACGAGAAGATCAAAAGAAATGCAAGCAATGAGTGAACTAGAGATATCCCAGGGGAAAAGCAGCACTCCTTTTGCTCCTCTTCACCCTCCTCCCCAGCCACCCTCAGAAACGGGCCCTACAGCACCACCAGACCTTACCAAGCTTCAACTGCTGATCTCACTATGTCTCAGTAGACCCGCTGCTGATTCCCATCCATCGCCAATCCCCACGTCCCAGTGGCCAGAATAACTCCCCAGTTCCCCCAGACACACACAATGCATTTTTACCGCTCCTGCTCTGGTCTTGTAAACCCAGCAGCTTGGTTAGGTTTACACCACTATCTGCACAGCACAGGACTTTCAGCATTAAGCCTTGGGACCCCATCTGGCTAGCAAGCCACGAAGGTACAGCAGACATCAGCTCACAGCTAGGGAGCTTTTATCTTTCATCTTTCTCTGGACAGCAAGGCTATTTCTCCTGTTTGCTCTTCCAGGTAAGAGTGAGAAAACACAGTTGCTGTCTGGCTCCTGCCCCCTTCCCACAGGGAACTCCTGTGTATGTTATTTTTATAAGTCATCCTTTTGCAGTACACAAGCTTTTACTTTGATTTTAAAGATACGGAAAAAGATAAAAAAAAAGTCCCTTCAGGTTTCAAGCTATCTTGCATTTTTTATCCTTATGTTACTTGACTGAAGAACCTGTCTTGCAGGGGCAACAAAGATGCATATTTCTTGGTGAACAGTGGCAAGAGGACAGCACTCCTGAAGACTGAATGGTTGCTCTTACATCTGGAATGAGGTACAGCCCAAGCAGTGGGTACTTATATCCAGCAAGATCAGCCAAGAGAAAGGAGACAGACTTTCACAGAATCATAGAATCATTAAGGTTGGAAGAGACCCCAAGGATCATCAAGTCCAACCGTCAACCCAACACCACCCAACCCACTAAACCCTGTCCCCAAGCACCACATCTACACGTTTCTTGACCCCCTCCAGGGATGGTGACTCCACCACTTCCCTGGGCAACCTGTTCCAATGTTTGCTCACTCCTTCAGTGAAGAAACTTTTTCTAACATCCAGCCTAAACCTCCCCTAAACGTTCATTCAACACTGGCCACAGATAAGATGGACCACATACCTTGACCGTTCTGCCAGACTTTGCCTAAAGTTCACTGCCACCACCTGATTGATGCTGATGCTCTAGAAAGAGCAGGGATATCTACATCCCACTCCCAGAGCAGCAGGCTAAGCAGATTTTCAGAGCTAATGACCATGGATTTATTTAGCCTTTGTAGGCCTATTATGAAAATGTCTGAGGGCCCCAAGACTCTCAGAATCTCCTGTTTGCAAGGACACTTCAGCCAGCATTTTAATCTTTTCAATTTCAACCTCATTTAAGTATTTTGGCCACATTTTCATGCTTTAATGACTGCCTGATAGAAAGGAAAAGAAAAGATTAAACAAAGGTTAGGTTAAGAGCTGCTCAGCCGGGGAAGAAATCCCCAGGATGAGGAAGGAGGGCAGAGATAGGACATGTTTTATGTGCGTGGGTTCCAGCCTCCCTGGTCATGTCTGGTTCCATTCTCTGTGTCCCCCTTGCATGTCTGGGCAACGACAAGCCACAACGTTGCCCACTAGCATGCTATCTCCACCAGGCTCTGCTCCAGCCATCTCTCTGGCTACTCAGGCTCAAATCCCTGCAACCTGCCGGCACCTTCCCACACATCCAACATCCTTCAACAAGGCCAGCCCTACCATCTTTCTTGTTTCTGATGTACACAGCTATCATCTGCCCACCACTGGCACAAGCCTAGGCTGGCTATTTTTGCTGGCCTGGCTCAGATAATTTCCTCTTTATTGTTTCCAGGATATGCTTGGATGGATAATCCATCTCAAATCCTGGTGGATGAGTCTCTCTCCCTCTCCTTTGTCATTGCCTCTTAGCCAATAACTCCTCACAAGCAAGTCCACAGAGGGGTTAATCGGTGTATGCAGATGTATGGCTTCTCAGCACAAATACCTTTGGCAGGATTGGGGAAGGGGGCCAAGAAGGCTTTCATAGAATCATAAAGGTTGGAAGAGACCTCAAGGATCATCAAGTCCAACTGTCAACCCAACACCACCCAACCCACTAACCCATGTCCCCCAGCACCACATCTACACGTTTCTTGAACACCTCCAGGGATGGTGACTCCACCACTTC
>NW_010108356.1:0-16061 GCF_000699245.1 Pterocles gutturalis | reverse complement strand
TTTTTTCACGTATCGTCATTGACTCCCTTGAGTGTATTCTGGCACATCCAGCCTCATAGCATGCACCAGCTGCCAGTCCTCCCATGCTCTGCCCTGGAGCAGGCAGACCCATGCTCTGGTCCACTGCTTCTATAGACACATCCACACTGACACTGGACCAGTCTGCTTGAGTATGGAGCATCCCTACCTGACTCCGGCATGTCGGAGAAAGCTGGGCACCTCGCTGCCCACAATTCTGCTCTACGTGGTGACTACAAAGAAGTGCCATGGGGACCGTGGGTGACAGACGAGACCAAAAGCTTACCTGTGGCCGCGGGTGTCCTGTGACCAGACACTGCAGGACCAGTGTGTCTCCTTCCCGAATCGTGTAAACGCGTTCACTGATATTGTCTTCCTTCACCACGCACGCCTGCCCAGCATGGATGATTTGGGCTTGAGCAGGAGCTGCGGGGAGGAAAAAAGAGGTAAAGAGGGAAATAAGCAGCGCCCCAGCCCCTCACACCCACAGCCCAGGGTGGCTGCTCCCATGGCAGGGTGGGAGAGCCACCTCTTGAGCCACAGAGAGGAAGAGCTGAACACAGAGATCTCAGGAGACAGACAATTGAGGGATTTTCCCAATCTCCTGCGCAGCTAGTATCAACTGCTATTTTAAAACCTTTGGTCCTGGCGGGATGAGCAGCTCCAGGCACTGAAAAGCAGAATACGGAGCTTTTTGGGGGGACAAACCTGCATGGGCTGAGGACCAAGATTTCTCTGCTCTCACCTCTTCCCAGAGAGGAGTACATGCAAGCAGTTCAAGCAGGGACCTGGTCAAATCACAACTGCTCCATGCCTGTCTAAAACAGGACTGATTACTATAATTTACCTTGCAGGGGGCTGGGATAAATACCGAGCAGAGTCAGAAAGGGCCTTGAAGCTCTGTGCAGCTTTTAGCACACATCCCTAGAACAGGCATAGTGCATGCTGCAGGAAAAAACAAGTCTTTCCCAAATTAGACTGCAACCTATGTCATCCCTGAGACCACGGGAACAGCCTCTATGGGATCAGGGGACCCGTTATCTCTAGGGATCTCTCCAGCTATTGCTGCAAGAAGAGCCCAGTTACTGCCAGTCCCGACAGGAAAACAACTCAAGACCAGTGCAGTGGAAAAATTCGTGGAAAGAAAGTTCCCAGAACAAAGATTCAAAACTTCATGCCCCCCAAGAGCAACTATGTCCCACTGTAGCCCTGACCTGCCGCAGGGAGAGATAAGCTCTAGGAGAACAGGATTTTATAAAGAAAAAAGCCCCAGATCTGGAGTCCCGTGCAAACAGCCCTCAGCTCCCTACTCAAGAAGTGTTTGTGTGGTCACCGAAGCTGCTGAGATGTATTGAAGGTGATGAGCAGACCAACAGGACACCTGTGCTCATTGGAGGGGAAGACTCCAGTCTCACTTCAAAGAACAGAGAAGCCCACCCATGTGTGCAAGAATTGGTGCCTCGGTGAGAGTCCCCCCGGGACACCTCCCTGTCTTGTACAATGCTTCTGGATGACTCTCGAGTCACAGCTCTAGCTCCTGTTGGTGAAATACAACACAAATGAACAAACCACTGAAGAGACAACCAAAGGGTTAAAAGCCATGAGCCTTAGCGAACCTTCTGAAACAAGCACAGACTTTGCACAACCTCTTAAAGCTGAACTGAGCCCCCATTTTCTCCTCAAGGTTAGTTGAGCTTCAAAGACTACTTTTCTTTTTTCCCCCCTTCATTCTTTTGGCATGCTCTAAACCCAGTCGCCTGTGCGAGGGAAGTGCTCAGATTTACGCTGGTTTAATCCACCAGCAGCACAGACCTGGGACAGGCTGGGCTCAGGCAATAGAGAAGATCTGCCACTGAGGTCAGCCTGGACAAACTGGTGTCACCATGATGCACTGAACAAGCCACAGGGTCACGGCCACCCAGCAGCACCGCACATGCAGCAAGCTACTCCCTCTTTTTGCACCTCCTCTGTCTTTCCCAGCATAGCAGCACTTTGTTAAAATCATTATTACTGTCCAAACTGTTGACTACCAGAAGCAACATGTGTATTTGAATAATACACCAGCACAAACATGGATGAATGCCTTGGCTTCTCCTGTCTTCCCCCTCTGCAGAGCTCCCAGGAACCGAACCAGAGAAGACATCATGAATATTTGTCAAGTGAACACTGGCAGGGGAGTAATTCAGAAGCCTATATAACCTTTGCCGATACACCTTAATCCAAACAACGGTCTCTTGTGCTGTTTCAGCCCTGGGATCAGTCCTCTGCAGACCTGCCATCACACCTTTAACCCCACGTGCACCGCAGAGCATCGCTTACACCGGCGAGACCCAGGCTGTGATGCTGAAAAACCTCTGCTCTGTGATTAAAAGAGAGACCCTGTCCCTTCCCATCCTGTACCATATTCTTCCCCACCCCTGACCTGTGCTGCCTGCATTTCGGTGGGGTCCTGGCTCCTGCAGCAGCAACGCTCTCCTTACCTCTCTTCACAGTCCCTGGGCTGCATTTGCCAGCTGGTGGCTCTATTCTCCCTTTGCAAACATGACCTTGCTGCAAAAACTAATTTCCAGACACCCCATGGAGAGTCAGAATACTTATCTGCAGCTCTAGCTCCCAGTTAAATGTTTCCTTAAGTTGCTCCGCTGAACCCCACATGGTATACAATGCAAGCCTTTCAGCTTACACTCTTTTTCCTTTGCTCATCCCACTTCCATCATTTCACCCATCTTCTGCAACCCTTTCCTGCCACCTGCCTAAAGGCATTTCCCACATGGGGAATTTCCACCTCAAAATCATTAGGTACAGTGGTACGGGAAGAGAGGATTTTTGTGCAACTATTTTGGTGCCAAAACTACCTTGTGGTAATTTGCTGGTGTCTCTCTGAGTTTGACAGAAATATTATTTAAACTAAACCTTATTTGGCACTACAAAGCATTACATGGCACTAGTCTACAGACAAATGACAGCCCTAGGGATAAGCCCTGTGCCATAATTTTGTCATCTTCTCCTAAATTCTCCCTGAGTCCACTGGACTGTAAGGAAGCCCACGAGCAAGGGTGTGCACATCCAGATTTGTTCTTGACTTGCTTGTGTCACCATCACTAATACCTTTCAGCCACATTCATGGGAGAGGGACACCCCTTTAAGTGAATCCCCACTGCTGAAGCTGTAAAATCTCTCTTGGAATCCCAGCACCAGGTCCCCAGCAGAACCATCACCATTTTTCCACTTCTTAAACCCCATACGAACCCAGATCTCTCAAAAGGGAGCTCAGAAAGCCTGGGCTTGTCTTGGAGAGAAAAGCACCAAGGTAGATGGAATGGGAGCCTGAGAAACTCTGCCTTGGATTACAACTGGACCTTAGTGAAGTGGTGGGGGCTGAGCAACGAACCAGCCCAGCTCTTAGGGGATTGCATTCAATCACAAGATGAGACTCGGGAAGGTCTCTGTTCCAGGCTCAGCCTGCCACAGCACACAAAGGCTGGGAAAATCACCTCGTGCTCTATTATGGATGGGCAGAGAGATGCTGAGGATTAATTGCACTTCTAATGTGCTTGAACAGAAAGAATACATGATTGTTTGCCATCATCCTCCTGGAGGATTTCAGCGTGGAGACAGTCTGTGCATTGCCAGCACAACAGGATGGCAGGACCATGCCTGTCAAACAGCTCCACAGAAGGTCCTCAGGAGGGAAAAGAGAGGCTGGAGCACGAGGCCAGGTGGGGCAGAAGCAGCAGTCATCCCAGCCACTCTCAGCAGTCCTCCACGAAGAACAACCCTTGCACAGACACAACCTGCCCTGCTAAACCCTGCTGGAGCACAGCCCCTCTCCCCAGGCCAGCAAACCCCAAAACAGAGGTCCAAGGAAGACCCCTGATGACTCCTGCAGGGATCGAGGGGACAGGGTGTTCCCTACCCCTTTTCCCAACATTTTGAGGGACAGATGCATCGTCACTTCCCTTCCACTTCCAGGGAGGAGATCAACTAAGGGAAGGCTCCCAACACAGAGTCCTCCAGAGCAACCGGGTCTGCCAAATCCTGAGTGCCAGATGCTTTACAAAGGGAAAAGTCAGGCTCTGAATTTTCTCCGAATTCTGCCCTGAGCCTGCAGCATTCGGCCCTTCCTTGGGAAAGGGCTGGTTTGCAACGCATTTGGCCTCTGCACTGAGATTTCCTACTAAGCTTTCACTTGATATATTTACACATTAAAACAAAAGGAAATTGGAGTGGATAAAATAACTTTATTCCCAGTGCAGTGTACTGTACAATGTTATTATTACCATAATCTGGAAAGTTTATGAGACTCTTGGTGCTCAGAGGTTGCTAATATCATCAAAATGCAGAAAAGAAGAGAGAAATGGTCTTTTGGAGAGGACTGAGCAATCTGTATTTGGTTCACAGGTCTAGCCATTCATCTTCCTGAGCCTGAGATCCCATCGCTTCAATGGCAATGAGGAGAGCTCCTTCCCAGAGAGGGTGGTAAGAGGCAGATACTGCACTGACACTCCCTCCGCCACAGTCAGCAGCCCCAAGGGTGGTCTGCTCACCCCTTCTGCAGCACAGCACCAGCTGCACCTTACTGCTGCCTTCTCAGCAGGCTAACACTGTCACTCTTAGGCTCTGCCCCATCACCACTTTTGCCACCTGCACATGTCCCACAGACGGCCTTGAGGATGCAGAATGTGCATCTCCAAAGGTCCTGGACCAGCACCCTGCATCCTGCATCCACCCACCTCAGACTTAACCACTCTGCTTTGCAAGGCAAGCGATGCCTTCCCCATACCTCTGATGTAATTAGAGTTCAGCCTCTTCTGCACATAAGCTGGGCAAAGAAGAACGCTCCTAGCCCACTCCTGTTCACAAGCTCCCTGGATTTACATTGCTCGGTTACATGGGAGCAGAGGCCATTGACTGCTAATCTGCTGCTTAAACCCCTCAAGAACCAGCCTGTCTCCTTCCCTCACCCTTCCCATCCTCAGCAAGTGGCACAGAAGGGATGCATCTTGAAGGGAATTCCCAGAAAGGAGAAAAATACACGGTGTTTGTGAAGCGTGTGGGGTTGAATCAGCATTTCATTAAGGAAACCCACATGTGGTGTTTTTGCTGAACAGCCACCCCCAGTAACAGCCTGTCCACGGGTGGAATTGCCCTGCAGCACCATTAGTTACAGACCCTGCATAGCAAAGCATCCCCGGCCTTGAAGTCCCTGCTTTTGTTAACATTTTGTCTCATCTGTTCATGCAATGCACAGCTCTCTGCTTGAAGAGCCAGAGCACCCAAACATGAAGATCTTTAAAGAAGGGGTCACGTCCCTTTAGCAGAGCACAAAGAGAAGCCAGCACACAACTAAAGGGATGAGAGACATGCTAGAAACACTCAGCAGGACCAAGGAAGGTCTGGTAGGATGGGAAGGGTCTGCAGGGGCAGCGCGTCAGCCAAAACCCCCTGCTGATGCCTGCTCCGGGAAGGGATGGCAGCCGCCCCGTTGTGCGCTCCATCGTTATCCCGCTGGTCTCATCGATTGCTCCACTGTGGATGAAGACCACAGGCTTTGCTGAAATTTTCGACAAAACAAATTAACCAGGCCAGCTCCAGCCCACAATGCTGGGCATGATATCGATGGGCCATTTGAAAAGGAAAATTCACTCCAGCTTGAGGATGATTATGGAAATAATAATACACAATCAGTGCCCATTAACACTGCCAGCAGGGCTGGGGATCAATAGTGTATAATGGCTGAAGAAAGACCGCCCGTACCTATCAGCAGCTCAGACCAAGAGGAGACGGCAGCGGGTGGGTGTAATCGAGCCCAGGCACTGGATGGCTTCTCGCAGCCTGCCCCAGGGAACGAACCCCTGTCACCACCACTTTCTGAACACCTTCCCTGGCTGCTCGCTTGGGAGCCGCCTCCTCCGCACCCCAGCCCAACGGCAAAGGGTGCACAGAACCCCCCCAGCTGAAGCTGCCCAATACAGCTTGACCTGGTGAAGCTCCAACTCTTAACACAGGGCCAGGCTAGTCCCGCAGCAGAGAGGGAGGCGGTGCACAAGTCCCCAGGGACAGCTGAGGAGCAAAGCGCATCCGTCCTCCTGGGTCTCCTTCCACTCTTGTCTTGCCCAAGCTCCTCCTGTTGACTTTTCCACACGGTATGCTGCCTGGGCAGCTCTGCACTAGCACAAGGCTGCCCTAAAGCAAAAGCCACCAGGAAGCCCTCCCTGCATGCTGGTGCTAAGGATTGCAACCCCAAGCAAGACAGATCTCCACTGAAGCTCTTCTGCTCCCGTGCATCAGCGTTCTTGCTGCAGTCCAAACCACGGATGCTTAAGACTAGATAAATTCTGCTTACTGTAATCTTGGCCTAAATTTGCAGCAGGGAACATGTCCTATTTCAGCAGCAAAATGTCTCTACTCCTTTGGTATGTGTACACTGATCATGATTAAAACACAAACATCAACCCACCCACTGAAGAAACCAAACCACTTCTGAGATACACAAAGCAACTGTGTCTAACTCCACACAACCCTCCACAGTGCTCTTGAGCAAGAAGAGGAGAATATAATTTTCAACAGGAAGTGCACAGAGAAAAAACAATGAGCTGTGGAAAGTAATCACAGAGCATGAAACTTGGGTACTTAAAATAGCACGGGATTTTTTTTTTTTTTTTTTACGTGGAAGAGACCAAGTCAAGAAAAATATATCTTTAAATATGTCTTTACATCTCTGGCTGATTGCATCTCCAGAAACAGAGTTCCCTTCTGCAAAGCTCATCCAGTTGATTTGCACTGTCTTAAAATAACTTTTTGCTTAATCAATGTCACTTCCTTACAGCATCTCTATAATTTTGTTACTTTTAGAAAAAAGCCAGCAACAAAAAAATCATGTGAGATGTCACGAACAGCAGGTACACCCCCCAGTGACTGCAACACCTGCTCCTGAGACCTTCATTCAGTTTAAAACGAAAGACATATTGTGTGCCTTACCAAAGTCACCAGATTTCCATTGACCCCCCCAATCCCCAACTCCACCAGTGGCTCACCAGTATTCCTAGGTGTTCCCAGAATTTTCTTACGTAGGTCCACCTAACTGCAGAGTATCGAGCAACAGAGCAAAATTGATCGGCAACTTTGATAGGAATCAAGTGGCAGATGTTAAACAGGCACAACATTACAGTGGCATAAACTCTTTTTCACTGCCTAACTCCTATGCCTGAGTGGAATTTGTATCGATGACTCAGTGCCAGCAATACGAAGTAGGTTGTCTTCAAATCTCTAGGGGCTCCGGATACGGTGGCAGTCAGAGCCTGCAACTCAGTGATACTGTCTTAGAAGCTTCCAGCCTTGGTTAGGAAGGGAAAAAAGCATGTCTGTCTTGTAACGGCCATAAAAGAGACTTTATCATCTTTCCCAACCCAATTCCCACCGTGCCAGCTTCAGAGCCTGAGCTGGATCTCTAAATCTTGCTGCAAAACCCAACGAGCCACAGAGCCACGCTCGGGCGAGGTGATCCTGCCAAGCAGAGTGTGCACAGCATTGCACTTAAAAACCCATTTCTCGTCTGGTTGCTACTTAAAGCTCCTAAGCATTTCAGGGGAAAACATAAACGAGGCAAGCAGCCTGGTGGAGAAACCAGGCATCCTCTCTTCTAGACAGGACAGGAGCCACTGAAGCTGCACATCCCCACCCAGGCAGGAAAACTGCCTTTCACAGATGTGCTGCAGCTGGCCAGCGCAGGCAGCGAAGCCCAACAGGCGACATCCCCAGGATCTGCTGCTAATCACTTTTGCAGGCAAATGGGGTTTGCTCAAATCATCTCAAGGGTTTTAGCTGTTTCCTCTCTCCCCTGAATTCCAGATCAGCTCATTCCCAAAGCCACTGTTGGTGCTGCCTGTTCCACGTCCTTGCTCTTTTTATACTTTAAGCCCCTTTGGTACAGCAGTGACTCTACAACAACGAGCCCCTGCGCACAGATCTATAAACCAGGGTACTTTGAAACCCAGCTGTTGTTTCATTGCTGGACCATTTAACATAGGAGATGAAAGGAGAGCACAACACAGACACTCTGTCCCTTCAAAAGGGAGGAAAAAGTGTCAATTTGCTGATCATCTAGATTGCCAGCAAAGGTGTATGAACTCTAATCAATGAGATACAGGGTGCTTTTCATATCAAAAGGGGGAAAAAAAAATCAGGCAACAGCTGTGGCTCCTGAATGATGAAAAACAAGGAAAGGCAAAGCTAGTGGTTTCAAACTGGGTATCCCAACTGGTGGGACGCATGGGGAACGCTCCTGACGCTGGTGAAGACTCCACCGAAGTCACACACGTGCACTAAAACCCAGCCTGGAAACACAGGAGGACAGACAGAGTCAAGCTCCAAGTACATTAAAAGCAATAGACAAGAAAAAGAACAAAAACCAAACGAGTACACAACCAGAGTACACTAACTGGGTAAGAACAGGAGTATTTCCAGGAAACCCTAGTGGGTGCTGTTCAAAACGCTCAGCCCTGAGGCCAAATCCTTCAGTGCCAAGCTGGAAACTGGGAGCTGGTGAGCAGGAGAAGAGCTGCTGGAGGAAAGGACTTCTCTGAAGATGAAGAGCTAAAGGAGACGTTGTATGCTCAGGGATGCTAACCCCAGAGGGTGGGTGTCCAGCCATGGGGTCTGCAAAGTGAGGCACTTGGAGCTTTGAATAGCTGGTACGCCCCCTCTCTTGTGGACCTCCCCATCCGTGGGACCGAAGTAGCTCCACCACTGTGAGAAGAGCTTCTGCAGAGGCACAGATCTTGGTGCATGTGCGTGTATATATATATACATATATATATGGATATATACCCAGCTTCCACAGAAAACTAAAGGTTATTTCAATTGTGAAATGGTGGGGGTAGGGGGGCCCAGAAATCACTGCAGGTGAGGGTGAGAAGAGCTGCAAGAAAGAGACTGAAATAAATTTCACTGGAAGCTTGTTTTGTTCTCACCATAGTTGGAAAGAGCTGGAAGTACAAATGCTGCCCTTTATTCAAGTATCTAAAATCACAGAATCATGAAGGTTGGAAGAGACCTCAAGGATCATCAAGTCCAACCATCAACCCAACCCCACCCAACCCACTAACCCATGTCCCCCAGCACCACATCTACACGTTTCTTGACCCCCTCCAGGGATGGTGACTCCACCACTGCCCTGGGCAGCCTGTTCCAATGCCTCATCACTCTTGCAGTGAAGAAATTTTTTCTAATCTCCAGCCTAAACCTCCCCTGGTGCAACTTGAGGCTGTTTCCTCTTGTCCCATCACTTGTTACTTTAGAGCAGAGCCCAGCACCCACCTCACTTTCGCTACTGAAAAGCAGCAGACAGCAGGACTTGCCTCTGTTCGAACCCCTATGCACAGAGGTACCCACCCCACGGGCACCCCGAGTCCCCTGCACGAGACTGGGGTGCCTGCGGGATGTCGTGGCTGCATGAAATAAGCTCTGATCCCCGAGCCACTTGGTGGGGAACAGGCAACTGTGGCACAAACCCCAGCACAACCCCTCACTGCCAACCCCGGCAGAGATGCCAAGGATCCAGGGCACAGCACAGACTTGGCATCCCTCTGCCGGGTGCTTATCGGTTCCTGGCAAGAGCAGGATTGGAGACAGGGGCACGATGATACAGGGATGCTGCTGGTGATACAGCCCCTGGGTGGAAAGAAGCCTTTGTGCTCAAATGGGTTCCCACCCGGGCCCTCACAAAACAGGGATGCTTTTATCCCCCCCACGCTGTGCGGGTAGGTGGGGAAATGCTGCTGTTGCATGCTGCCAGCTGGGGAAGATAAAGAAATTAAATAGCTTGTCCATCGCCGGGCGGGAATACAGCACTAAAAATTCACATTCACAAGGAGCAGAGGAAGAAAACTTCTTGTGCAACACAGAAGGGGTTACTCAAGAAAAAACTGGGATTTTCTCCCATATCCCTTTTTGCCACTCGAGCCTGAAAACTACTGCCAGCCAGCAAAACGACCTAGAGAAGGAAAAGCAAACACAACAGCTCAACTCCAGCAAATTGTCAGCAAAGCCCAGGCAATGGGGGTTGCATGACACCCCTGGAAATTAAGCCAAGTAATGTTTTATCTTGACAACATCCTTCACATCCCTGCAGTGCCTTTGGTGTGTGGAGTCCTAGCAAGTCCCCAGTTCTTTCCCTCTCGAGCACCAATAATTAATAAGCACAGCCTGGCAGAGAAGCCAGCAATTCCCTCGGGTTCCGATAAGAGGAGCTGACATCTCTCTAACCCCAGCCACCTCCATTGTTTTATTCTCTTTGTTTATTGATCCTTTTATGCACATAATGCAAATTGACATTTAATAATTCAGCCAAGTTAATGGTGCTTAAATATTAAAAGGCTTTTCTCTTTTAATTAGCTGTAGCAAAAAGGCAACAAAGGAGTGCTAGATAGATGCCACTTCAAGTGCTCTCGTCCAAGTTCTCTGGCATTTTTGTAGGGATGGGAAAGAACAGTTCAAGGAACTTCTGTACAAGTCTCCTGCTCCCACTAGGAAGGTAACTAACCTACAGAAGCATTTCCAGAGGCTTTGATTCATAGAGTATATTCATCTCTGTCAGCTCTTTGTTTTCCTCTCCCTTCTGCGCTTCTAATAAAGACAGAGGGGAGGGGAAGGAGGGGCAGAGGGGAGAAGAAAAATCCTGCCCTGTAAGAAGATTGGTGACCGGCACCCCCATAACACAGTGCAGAAGCAAATGTCTTCTGATGGGTCACTGCAACTCCTGCAACCAGGTGCAAACAGAACTAAAAAATACAAGTAGCTAATTGAAGAGTTACAAGCAGCACAGAAATCTTGCAATTATCCCCTGGGGCAAGAATAACTAATCTAGGAAATTAATTTAAGATCATACTGAAGAAAAAAAATCCAGATGTAGCAGGATAAGGGAACACACATTTATTTCTCTTCTGTTCATTATGGCAATGGTTAAGATTGAGAGGGAAAATACATGTTATCTTTAAACCTCAGTCTCATCTCAGCTGGAGCCAATGGCAGTCATACATCTTAGTCATCACGTTGCTGGTCTAAGGCATCGCAACTGCAAAAAGTTGGTATTATTTGGGATGTTTTACCTGTACATACCTCCCATCTTAATTAGCTCTCATTTTAAGTCTTGGATTGGTCTGAGTTTGGGATAATGATCTCCCATCTGACCCAGAGCAGAACCATGTAGTCACAATAATTAGATACAGTAACTGTTAATAACTTAGTTTAATTACAACCTATTTTCTTCAAATTTAGCCTAGACATTAGAGTTCAATGAATTTTAATTATGTGCCACATTTGAAGAGCCTGTGCTATTGCGTTATTAATTCCAGACAAAGAAAGAGACTGATAAATGCTAACTTCCTTATTGATGACACTTAAAAAAAAATTCATCTTAATTCAAGCCAGCTAATAGATGGACTTGCAAATTCTCTGCAAATCCATTCGTCCGGTGAGGACCAAGTACTGTAAATCTGTAGAGGGCAAGCTGCATTTTTCACACATAACAAAGAGACCAAATTCCCAGTTTCCATACAAAGTTGAGTTCGTCCTTTACAGCAGAGCAGCTGGTTGCATTTCCACAAAACCCTGAAGTCACTGCTTGGAACCTGCATCACAGCAGAGGGTGTCCCCACTTTCAGTGGCACCCAAGGACCTTGGGATCATGGGAGAGGGCAGAGCACCCGTCCCACTGTCCAGAAGTGACAGAGGTGTGCAACACAGCCAGCATCCCCCGTGCACACAGGAGAGGGCAGTGGTGCACACACCAGAGCCAGCCCATTAGACTTTTGTGAGGGATTTTAAGGTGGGGAAATCCTGATGCAGGAATTGCTACTTTATCTCCCCTTGCATACAAGTGCTGGAGGAGGGTCTTTCACAACCCTCTTAGACTTGGGGTACCCCCTGCCAGTTGCTTTGGCAGAACGTGGGGAACCCCTCCTTGCCTCTCTAAGGCTCTGCACCCAGGGAGCATCTTCATCACTCCGCATCTGCCACGTGCTGCTCACGCAGTGAAATATTCTTGACACCACAACAAACAGTTTGCATTGCTTCCCTTTAATAAATGATCCATCTACTCCTCTCCAGCTGTGCAGCACATCTGGCTACGCTGCCTCTCCCGAGCAGCGACTCCTCAGCCCAATATTCTGCTTCTTGTTGCTCCGCAGACTTTGGAGGTGATCGGGGAGTCAATGCCCAGTGGGCAGGTTGCATCTCCAGGAGTTTTCAGAGGCAACACAACTCCTACTCTCAGCAAGACGGGGCCACTCTCTACTCACTACGTTGATGGAGTTCATTCTGACAAACAGCTGCAGCAGCTCAAACAATTCATCTGTTTTGGGGAAATTAAAAAAAAAAAAAAGGGAAAAAGGAAAATGGACTAGTAAAGAGTTTTGCACGACGGGGCCACTCTCTACTCACTACGTTGATGGAGTTCATTCTGACAAACAGCTGCAGCAGCTCAAACAATTCATCTGTTTTGGGGAAATTAAAAAAAAAAAAAAAGGGAAAAAGGAAAATGGACTAAATGGACTAATAAAGAGTTTTGCACAAAAAAAAAAAAAATCTGATTACAAGTGAAACACAGGCAAGAAGAAGCAAGGCAGGCTGATGCTGGCTTGGCTGCTCCCTGGTGAGAGACTGATAGCAATGAACTTGGGAGCCAAAGCTGCACAAAGCAAGGCTATGAATTTATTACTCTGCATCTGTACGGAGTCAAAAGATCATCTGAAACACCAGAGACTCGCAGAGGAAATTGGGGAAGCGCTAATGCACACGGGACGGTGTTTAAAATAATTTCTCAGCTGGCTGACTGCACAGGGGGTAGAGCCAGGGATGAACTCTCTCCCCGAGATCATGCATTCGTGCAAACGCTGTCGAGCAGCTTGTGCAAGAGGGGATTCGCGGACTGACGCCACCGTATCAAAGCAGCCGGGGTCTAGCTGACAGCCTTGCAAAGGAAGCAAGATGATCTTTAACACCAAGGAAATAAAGCTCTGAGAGACTGAAATGCTGGCAGGCACCAGCCTAAAAGCCGAAGCGTGTCTGAAGAGGAAAGATCTTTAAAGACTTTTGTTCTCCAACTCTCTTCTGCAGGGGAAGAGGCTTTAGCCTACTTACGCCCAGGTCTCAGCCTGCCCTTGGCCTCGCCTATTTTAAAATCACTCCTCCTCAGCTCCATTTGATGTTCTCTTGATATTAGCAAGAAATTTCATTTTCTTTAAAACACTCCCAGGCCGTCAGCTGTTTGTGGAGTGACACCGAGCAGCCCATCCCACAGCGAACAACACAGTCCCTTGGTCTCTGAAGGGGACAGGGGGCAAGAAAACTCCCAAGGAGAGCAAAGTCTCAAACCCATCTCCTTCCTTAAAGACTTCGACCAGCCCAGAACACCCTTGGACAAATTAACACAAAACTAGATAGCGGGCTTCCCATTTAAAAGAAAAAAAAAAAAAAGTGAAGAGGGAGAGAGGCACACTTTCTGAAAACACGCCCTTGAACCTCCATCGTGTGCAAACTGGAACTGCCATCCCGTAGACGCTTGTGCTGCCTATCAGGCAAGGAGCTGGTTTGCCTTCTAGCAGCTCGTTTTGCCCTCAGGTTCAGCCTGCTCCAATTCTGCACAGAGGGCAAAGACTCCAGAGGTGGTTACGCCCCAGAGGAGTGTAGTTCTCCCATAGCCCACCAGACTGATGGCTTGACAGGGACCGTGAAACCATTTCCCAGTGTTTGTCCCACAAGACATGTCACCAATTACCGAGGCAACACCAGTTTGTTTCACTGAGATGGGCAGCACGCTTACCTCGAGGCATTTCAAAGCTCAACGTGACAAAAGATTGCTTCTGTTAGAAATTACACTGAGGAAACAACCAAGTTCTGAGTCTTGCAAATCCCTTCTGCTAATCCTCATCCGAAGGGACACAAATTGGTTTCAACAAGCTTACGAAATTGTCTGGGGAAAAAAAAAGAAGTCATGCCTTATTCCAGCAATGATTGCAACCAGGGCTGCTCCTCCTTCTGCACGGCAACAAGCACGTGTGCTGCTGAACACCCAAAAATGAGATGCTCTCTCACGTATTACCCTCACCACACCTTCACACTTCCCTCCCTGTTTGATCACGCCCTAAAATAAATGGGGAACAAAAAGTTCATTTCTCAGCCATGTGCCTTCCCTGTTGCTGCCTGCCAAGGAGCGGGGCAGGACGCCAACTGAAGTAGCTGGGGAGCTGCTCATTCAACACCAAAGGATTTCACTCCCAGCAGCAGAAATGTTCCAAACCACCAGCCACCCCTGAGCACTGACAGCCAACAGCTCTTTGGGACCCTGTTAACCACCAAGTTTTTCAGCTGAACTACCCCAGCTCCACCCAGGAGACGTGGCATCCTGTATTTTCGCTCAGTTACATGGACTTCATGGTCTTCAGTCCATGGTCTTCACCCTCTACCGCTCTCATGTATCACTGCTCAACTATGACACCAAGGATGACAGAGGGTGGGAAAGAAACCCCGAAACTGAGAATAATCTTCAGTGAGCACTAGTCAGTAATTGTCTTGTTGTATGACCTTGGGAAAGCACATTCTCCCTTTGGTGTATCTTGTCTCTCCATGTGTCCTCAAAGCACTAAAGCTTCTTGTTTATACAACTTTTTGAAGATGCAAAACACCACGTAAGTGCAAAGTCTTATTGTGGTTATTACCTTCCTCGCAGGGGGGTTGTGAAGCTTCGTAATTAATGTTTGTAAAACAAACCTCTGTCATCAGATGACATGTGCTAGAGAAGTGCGAAGGATTAATATCCTCCGTAATCTGATGTGGGTTTTACTGTTCTGCGCAACACTTAATAAAAAATAATTAAAAACAAACCTAAGCTGCTACTGATAGGAAGGATGAGGAGGCAGGGCCGGATGCATGTGGGGACAGACTGCTCTCCATTAATTAAGCCCAATACCATCAGTCACCAAGACAGTGCCAAGTATTTTCTTCCTCCTGGTGATAATCATGCATTAAACTTAAAGCTGATTTTGGCTAAGCAGAACTCTCTGAGCGCCCCAGAAAGACTTGCACTGCAGTGACAAACACTAAACATGCCTGAAGCAGCACAGCTCTGACCCCACAACCCTTTTTACACAGCAACTGCTGCCCAAGGAATTGGATGGGCAGAGAGCAAAGAAGCGCAGGTATGCTCAGGGACCCCACAAGCACCTAGAAGTGAGCCAAAAAAAATCGCTGGAAACCCACCCACAGGTCCCTACTCCCATCCACCCCAGGTCCTGATCTCTATTCACTAGCCTGGAGGAGTAGAGAAATCCCACTCCTTTGGTATCATCAACATGATGTCCAAGCCCTGCTAGACTTTTTGTGCAACTGTTAATTAGGCTTCACTGTTATTTACTGCACTTGCTCGTTTCTGGTGCTGGTTCTCTTTGGTTAACGCCAAAGTGGTACAATGGTACTGGTTTGTCCCTGCATACAGATATGCCAACACTTTCCATAGGCAAATGGACCAACAGCAGAACTCAGGGGAGCTATAGAAAGAGCTCTAGGAACCACACATGTTACAGACAGGAGTCCCATGGTACTTGCCAGGTCATCGGCAAGCCTTCCCTACAGGCTGCTGCACGGTGATGAGCTTGATCAAGATTTCAAATGGCCCCAGAGAAGCATCTCTCCAGCTGCTTTCATGTTTGCATCAAGGAGCTTGTTCTGGCATTCAGCCCAAGTTGTCCCTGCAGACAGAGGCTGAAGATAGGGTAGAAAAACGTCACCCAAAGCACGTGTCTTGTAGCAGGCTTGTCATCTTTTTGTTTATCACTTGAAGGCACACAGCCAGGGGATCTAAGCTCCCATCAGCTATTATAGGAATAGGTGTGACTACCAGCAATCTTGGTTGGGCCTGTACACCACCACAGCAAGGAACACACACATCCCCCCTCTTCAGAGGGCTTCAGATGATGGGAAGCAGACTGCACCACCACAAGAAAGACAAGAGCCACTCAAGGAGTCCATGGGATGGGGTGGGAGCA
>NW_010108355.1:0-1835 GCF_000699245.1 Pterocles gutturalis | reverse complement strand
TTCTTCTGATGCTCACTACATCACAAACACACCTATAGGATCCAAAAAAATCACTATACTCAACCGGCCAGCCCTACACCCTTTTTCTAGTCAGAGCTGATCAATACCAGAAGATTCAGAAGAAGCTTTGAACAACCTGCACTGTACAAAATGGGATAATTTGTCCCACACTTCCATGACACTCTAATAGCTTTTGGTTGTTTTAAACACTGAATAACAATATTTAACAAAAGGTTTTATTCTAGTTGTTCTTGTCATCCAAGCATATCTCCAAACTATTTTTGAAACTTGTGATATTCGTCGTCTCAGCTGCTTGTTTTGAAAATGACTGCATAGTCTGTGCCTGTGAGAAAAATATTTCCTATATTCAGTCTGAGTTTGCCTTGGGTGATATTTATTTCTTCATCATGTTCTCTACTCTTATGAGCTATTTCGTTGACAGTGTGTGATTCTTTCCACCAGCAAAGGCCATAAAGCTGTAAGAACGTCTGTAAATCAGGACAAAGCTGATTAGCCCAGTACCTGTCTCTAGTAGTGGACAAAACAGAATGATATGAGATATTTCTTCAGCATTTACAAGACTGCAGAAATCTTCATCTCCTGGCAGTCTCTTTTCTGTCTTTTCTGTTTCGTATTTTTGGTTGTTTGTTTGTTTGTTTGTTTGTTTTCTTTCCTGAGGATTTTCTTCCAAGTATTTGGTCCATTCATTTTTAACTCATACACATTTTTGTCATGCACAATATTCTGAGTTTCACAAGTTACGTGAAGTACCACGTTGTTTTGATTATCCAGACCTGCCACCTGCTAGTTCTATTTAAACCCCCTTAGTTCTTGTATTGGAAGAGACAGTCAGTAATGATTCCCTTCTGGATGCTCCCTGACTCTCATCATTTTATAGACTTCTGGCATGTGTCCTTTGGTGCCAAGTCAAGGCTTGTGCAGACCTGTAAGGAGGAAACAGTCCTGCACAGACAGTTAAACACAGCCTCCTGGACCATCTGAGCTCCCACCCAGGATGGCTCAGGGCCACCTGAAAACTAGGAGAAAACCAGATATATTAGTATGTGCTTCCTTTGCGCCAGTTAGCTTTGCCAAGGCTCAGAATACGTTTGCTTCCTTAGACCACTGTGCGCTGAATTCAAAGCTAAATGAAATATCATCCCATGGAGGCATAACCCAAAGGCAATCTCTCTGAGGAAAGGACAAGCCCTACAATAATCCTTCATTACATTATTTTGGATGATGTTTTTCTAAAGAAAGAGAAAAAATAAATCTATATGTCTGGGCATTTTGTAATCCTCAAAACACCTCTGATAATTGGAGATGCTTGGGAAAGGCACATCGCAATCGTTTTCCTTTCCAGCAGACCAACAAATGCCATTATGATTCTGTAAATACACAAAGAACCTCACAGCCGATGGAAAAGAAAAATTAAGTCTAGTTTTTTTTCTGCTCTGGACACTATGACCTAGTGAACCAAACTTCTGTCCAAAGAACAGAGCTGTGCTCCTGACTGACTGACTAGTCAAATGAGGGCTACCCTGTGTCTCACTTTTTCTGTCTGTCGTGTTGTACACCCTCTCCAAAAGACAGTCATGTTCTTCACACATTTCTTATAATTTACTTCAGTAACTTTTAGAGTTTGCAGCTCTGACAGATTTCTCGGTGAGCCCAACACGCTGACAGACTTTTAACTCCAGCATTGAAGTTTTTGCTGTTCTACCTCATAATAAAAAATTAATTTTGAGGTCAATATAGCAATAAGAAAAAAAATACAAAGAAAACAAAAATACAAGTTCAGGTAGAGATGAGGAATTTTTCTTTTTTTTTTTTTT